>NC_090813.1:83658388-83958388 GCF_000390325.3 Nicotiana tomentosiformis | reverse complement strand
TACCTAATTTAATATGGTAAAAGTGATAACTGATAAAGATCACAAGAAGAAGAGCAGGGGATGGGGGGGGGGGGGGGGAGAAGAAGAGAAAACGGGGAGGGGGAGGATCAGATATTTTGGGGGAATTTCTTTTTTCACGTGTCACATACTGATTCGTCTATTTTTGCCACGTAGAAGGAGTTTGACAACACGCTCCTAAGCTATTTCTGAGATTGTGCCAAACGTGTCTGACAGGAACATTTAGACTTGAGTTTAGGGGTTCAATAGGAACAAAGTTTAGTTCAAGTATTTAAATGGAAAAAAGAGACAAGTTTAAGGGTCTGCTTATGTATTTGGCCTAGTTTTAAATTAAACTGATAAGTTATGTGTCTTATTATGTTTTGATGATCTAACAAACTTTTTCTTTTTTAAAACCTCTCCCAAATTAGGAAGATCTATAGTGTTTCGACACTTCTCCTCCAACGTGACTCAAACCCAGGGCCTAACGGTCGTAGGTGGAGGTACTTTTATCAAATTAGGAAGATCTAACAAACTTAGTGATAAGAACCAGGTCGGAAACCTGTTACACCTCCTCAAAGTGCTCAAGAACAACAAGTCTTAAGTCGGGCATAAGTTCCAACAACTAGAGTCAAAGAAATGACAGAGGGAATAAATGGACATCAGTTCCCTTGCTGATTGTACCAGTCAACTCCCCACAGCTGTAAAGTCGTTGCAACTGTTCTTCTCCACTCACGCAATAGTTTAAACAGTGCATCAATCACTTTATGGGGAATGCCTTGTACTGGATATTTGCTTACATCATCCAAGTGACATCACTTGGATATTATTAACATGAAGCAAAAGAAAAACACACACTTCTCTCAAGTGTGTTGTCATCTTGCAAGTGACTTCCAGGGCTTCAAGAACAAAGAACAACAAAACAAAGGACCAGTTTTTAGTGTGTTATCATATGTCCTTAGTTGTATTATACTTTTGTTAGAGTGATCTACTTGTAATTCCTACTTAGCTTAGCTAGAAGCACTGTATAGGAAATTATTTGTAAATACATAAACCTTGTGTTTGTGTCTTGGCTACAGTTAGTCGAGTTGTGAGCTTTGTAATAGAGTTATTATAAAAAGGATTGTAATAGAGGTATTACAAGTGAGTAAGGGATTAAGAATTTAATTTCTTACAATAGGTTGTAATCTAAAGTTGCTCGATTAATAAAGTTAAAATCCTACGAGTGTAGGTCGTGGTTTTTAATCCAATGAATTGGGAGTTTTCTATGTAAAACTCTACTATGTCTTTTACTTATCTCTTATTGTGTATGTTCTGTAGGATCTGATAGAGAACCAGGTTCTCTATATAGTTTGGTGGATCCTAAGCTTCCATTAATTGGTATTAGAGCAGGTTCTTTCTATCATGCTAACACCTAGAAAGGATCCAAATGGTTGCTCCACAAAACTTTGAAGAAGGTCAATCAACCTACAGACCACCAAGATTCAATGGACAATACTACGGATGGTGAAAGGCAAAGATGCATGATTTTATTATGGCTGAAGATTCATAGCTCTGAGATATTATTTGCGATGGACCATCCCCATGAAAACTATTGGCGAGCTAGTAGTAACAGTTCCAAAGACAAGGAAGGAATACAACGATGTTGATCAAAAAGCTATAGAGAAGAATTTTCGAGCAAAAAAGATCCTCGTTTATGGTATTGGACTAGATGAGTACAACAGAATCTCTGCCTGTCAATCTGCCAAGGAGATCTGGGAAGCTCTCCAAACAGCATATGAGGGAATAACTCAAGTCAAGCAGTCAAAGATCAACATGCTCACCACTGAGTATGAACACTTCAGGATGAAGGATGATGAGTCCATTCAGAACATGTACACTCGATTCACCTCTATCATCAACGAGCTCCACTCTCTAGGAGAGATCATTCCAAGGAACAAACTTGTTTGGAAAATACTCAACGTATTGTCTGGTTCCTGGGAAAGCAAAGCAAATGCTATCACAGAGGTAAAGGATCTGCAAAAGTTGACGATTGATGAACTCATTAGTAATCTGAAGACTTATGAAATAAAGAAGAAGAAAGATCATGAAAGAAGAGAGCCCCAAAAGGAGAATAACTTAGTCCTCCAGGCATACAACAATGACTCAAGTGGTGAGGATGCTGATATGGCCTACCTGACAAAGCGATTTCAGAAAATGGTTCCTATGAATAGAGGCATTCCAAAAAGGGGAAGTTCCAGTAAGCCAAGAGGTTATGACTTGTGTCATAAATATGGGAATCCAGGACACTTCATCAAGGATTGTCCTCTCCTCAAGAAAGAATAGTACAAGCACAACACAGACAAAACAGTCAAGAGGAACCCGGTTCCTGACAAAAGATTTAAGAGAAAAGATAACGCTGATAATGTTGTGAAACAAGCTCTTGCTGCATAGGGAGATTCTTCAAGCGAATCTGGAGAAGATGATGAATAAGGTGACACCTCCATGATGGCATTTGAAAGTAAAGAAGCTGAATATGACTCTATCTTTGCCCTGATGGAAAAATCTAACGATGATGATGAGGTAAACTTTCTAGACGTTCAAAGAAATTTGAAGTCTTATTCTCACAAGAAGCTTATATCTTTGGCAAATATTTTAATTGATGCTTATCATAGTTTTATAAATGATAAAAATACGTTAACTGTAGAACTAGGAGATGTAGAACATGAGAGAGATAATCTGGTAGTCATAGCCTAAAAGAAACCATTGAGGTTATAAAGAAAGAAAAAGATGTTCTGACTGAGAAAATTGAAAACTTAGAACATAAGAGAGATAACTTGTTAGTAGTAGTTGTGGATCTAAAAGAAACAATTGAGGAACTAAAAAGGGAAAACAATTCCGGGAATAGCCAAAAGGGAAAGGAAGTTGCAAGTGAGGCACACATTAAGCTTGAAAATGAACTCAAATATGTGAAATCTAGTCTGTGTGCTGAACTTGAAAGAAACAAACAACTTCAAGAAGATCTAGGCACAGTTAAAAATGACCTAAAAAATTTCTAAAATGGACCTGGTCCTCTAATACAATCACTGCCATGTATACAAGCAATGTTGAGAACAGGCAGGGAGTCGGGTTCCAAAAGGAAATGACTCCATACAATCAACATAGCAAGCATGTTACTGTCCCTGATAACTGGCTTTGCAATCATTGTGGCAACACTGGACACTTTAAAGAAAACTGTAAGGCTAGAATTTAGTCCCAACATAAAAACAAGATTTTTGTTGAAAAGGTAACTACTGCTAAGAACCTGGTTCCTCCATTAAGAAATATGTGTTGCCTGCTTGGACAAAAAGAAGATTAATTCGCCCTTTCCCTCACTACAAGGGACCCAAACTTGTTTGGGTTCCTAAGTCTAATCCTTGAATTTCTTGTGTAGGGAGCACTAAAAGGAAGCAACCAAAAATGTTATATGGATAGGCTGCTCTAAGCATATGACTAGAAGCATCGATGATTTCCTTTCACTCAAAGCCCTGCAAGGAGGGAGTGTGTCCTTTGGCAATGTCAAAAAGGGATACATTCTAGGAGTAGGAAGAATTGGGAAGACGCTCACTCATTCAATTGAGAATGTGTACTATGTGAATGGCTTGAAATATAGCCTACTGAGTGTCTCTCAAATCAGCGACAAAGTAAACAAAGTGGATTTTTTATCAAAAACCTGCACAGTCACAAATATTGTTGTCACGACCCAAACCGTAGGGCCGTGACGGGCACCCAGTGCCTTACTCAACCGAATACCAACGTAAAATATCTTTCTTATCATACCATCATGGGTAAATGGGCCAGAAGGGGTGTCATGAGATAACCAGAATAAAATAAAAGGGAATACTAGACATATGACAACCCAACATGATATAGAAATTTATACATGTGACATACGGACCTATAAGGCCGATATGATCATTTGTATACTCAAAACATAGGCTGTCAAGGCCATACAAGTATCTATATAAATAACATCTGTCTACAAGCCTCTACGAGTACATAAATGTCATAAAGTTCAAGATATGGCCCCGCCATACCAATCAATACATGTCTAAATCATACTGACCAGATAGGCAACTCCGAAGTAAGTGGAGTGCACCAACAACTTCTGCTGAGCTGATAGCCTATTAGGAGGACTCTCAACCTGTCTACCGGGACCTGCGGGCATGAAACGCAGCGTCCCCAAGCAAAAAGGGACGTCAGTACAAATAAAGTACCGAGTATGTAAGGCATGATAGTAGTATATAAAAGACATAAAAGAAACATGGAGTAAAGAACTCAACCTTTAATTCTGAATAACTCTGTGAATCATGAAAAAATTATAATGTCATACATGTATGTATAAATGCCATACCATGCATAGGTATATGCGTACATGTGTGTATAATGTCGAGCCTCTGAGGGCATCCCATCATATCATCTCAGCCACTGTGGGCGAAATCATCAACGTATACCAGCTGATCAAGTGGTGGTGCATATATAACGCCATAACCTTTTCCCATATCCCATATACATATAATATATTCGTATATAACGTCATCTGGTTATGGGTCAATGTACATGTATAGATGAATACAATGCATAATGAAGTAAGTCAGTAAGATCTCTCGGAATGTCATAAGATCAATATGCATTCGGTTAATATCATGAAATAAACTTTATCAACTTACGTATTTTCTGAGACCCATGAACAGATGATAGAATAATAGGACACATGGGGAATCAAGAACAACACCCCTAGTACTTTTAAGAATAGAATCATTTGTGAAAGTTGCGTACATGCCAAAAGGAAAGAAGGGATAGCCTTAACATACCTTTGCAATCTTCTCTCCAATCGTCAACCAAGCTCAATATGATCTTCTTACGTCTACAATGAGTAACCCGACTTCGTCGTCATCATATAAGCATTGTAACTCTCATATTTCAAAACCAATATTCTACAAGAAAATGGACAGTACCTCCCATGTTTTTACTACATCCCCTAAGTTATTAAAAGTCACCAAACAGCCCAAACAACAACAATATAATTCACCATAATCTCTCTGATTACTTCAACAACCATTTTGAGCGGCAAGCTCGATTTACAATTCACAAAATATAATTTAATCCAATTCCTTTTCCATGAATCTACCTACAACTTATATAACATCATACTTATGCTTACCATATCATTTTCATCCCAAAACATCCTAAGAATAATCTTCAAAAATAGTCCACACGCCTAGCACCTTAACCTTTATCGGCAACCTCTTATTTTTCATGTTATCTTCTTCAATCCACTGAATTAGCACATACATAAGCTTAAAAACAGTAGCCACAACATAATCAAACTATTTATAACAATTTCCAGCCACAACAAACCATATATATAGCCTCAATACAGCCCACAAAAAAAAGATAATGATTCCTATGCCGTGTCAATTACTATCTTGAAGATTTTAACTCAAACAACTCAAACAACACATGATTAACCTCAAGAGCAACCAAGAACATGATTTACATACCTTAGGTAGTAGATACAACTTGAAATCTCCAGCTGGTGTAGCTCAAAATAACCCTTAATCACACCACAACACTATAGAGACTCTCTTCTTCACTTAGGCTAACTTTGATGTTTGATTAAGGTGTATTTCTTTGGAATTTGTTTGGAGCCTTTGGGGAACTATTTGGGAGGGTTTGGAGAGTGTGAGGCTGGAAGGAGGACGAAAAATGAGCAAAGCTCATCCCAAAAATGAGATAAGAATAAGTAAAGGTCGGGCCCCGACCAAGTGGGTCCCATAGGGGCTTCCTACGCAGTCTCGCAAAAATGTAAATATCTCTCTACACCAATGTCGTATTAACGAACGGTTTGAGGAGTTAGAAACTATATTCATGGGCATTTAATTCCATATAAAGATCTCCCTATAACTCTCAATATTGAAAGAAAACTACCTCGCAACCTGGCCTATAAACCTACCAGTTTCTCTGAAGTGCGGTGACGTGACTTGGCGACCCTACTTTAAAAATCCATATTTCTCTACCCCGATATCGTATGAATAAATGGTTTGGACCGTTGGAAAATAGGTTCAAATAACTTCATTTTGATATAATATATGTCCCAAAATGACATCATAAAGCTTACAAATTAATTTCTCAAAATGGCTCGTTACAAGGCAAATCTTAGCTCGATGTTTTCCGCAACTTAAATTATATTTTTCCCATATTTTATATTTCATATCCATACATCAAATATAGTCATATCATGACTTTAAACTCATTTAAATCGTGATTAATAAGTATCATATTCATCTTAACTTACTTAAGACTTCGGTAAACCTTTCTTATCCTTGTAGCAGGATTTGGTCCTTTTTGAGCCTTACATTAGATAATCTTATAATGACAGTGACGTCTGAAGTACGGGGTGTAACAACATGTCCCCTTAGAAACATTTGTCTCCGAATGATAACTCTTAAAGGCTTGCGAAAATGGGACGTAACATCATTAAATCACTTTATATACTGTCACGACCCAATTCTCCCTCCGTAAGACGTCATGACAACACTTAGTTTCTATGACTAGGTAAGCCTAACAAAATGCGGAAATAACAAAAATGGAAGTAAAACTTAACATCTAACTGCAATAGATAACTAAATAATTGGTAACAATGTCGCTCGACATGTACAATAACCAACACTCTAGTAATACACAGTAATTCCAAAACACGAAATATCATAATTCACAATCTATATAAGGGAAACTAGTATCTATATACACCAAAGTCTAATAAAAGGAGTAAGGAAGGTAAATAACATAGGAGAGAATAAAGGGGGACTCCGAGGTCTGCGGACGCGGCAAATGTACGTTGAAGTCTCCGTACAGCAGCAAACGCTCTCAGCTAATAGCGGGGCTGATAAGAAGCACCTGGATCTGCACACAAAACATGTGTCGAAGAGTAGCATGAGTACACCACAACGGTACCCAGTAAGTGCCAAGCCTAACCTCGGTAGAGTAGTGACGAGGTCAGGTCCGGGCCATACTAGGATATAACAATAAGAGAGATGATATAATAAAAAATGAAGTAAAATGGAGAATTTAACAGAAAGAATTCACAGAAAAATAACAACACAACACAACACAATGAGATAATAACAGGGGCGCTCCCGAAATACCGCCTCATAGTCCCAAAAGTAAATACTCAACAGGGGATCTCTCGAGATACAGTCTCGTAGTCCCAAAATATGCAGGGAGATCTCCCGAGGTACCGCCTCGTAGTCTCAAAATTAAATGTGCAGGGAGAATTCCCGAGGTACCGTCTCGTAGTCTCAAAAGTAAACACACAGCTCAACCGACAAATACAACAGTTAACAGCGAGAATCCTATGGTTAAGACTGATAAAAATCAAGGAGAAATAGGAAATCAACTAGGCATGCTGCACAGAGTCCAAATAAGCAGTTAAAGCATGTAGACATACGATATTAGACTAAGCAAGATAACTACACATGTTGGTATAACTCAATTAAGATGAAAACAGGTCACTACTCAGTGAAAATCGGGTTTTACAACAAATAGCCCATGTACGCACTCGTCACCTCACTTACACGGTGCTCACATATCACAATAGTACCAAATCCTAAGGGGATTTCTCCCACACAAGGTTAGGCAAGCCACTTACCTCGAACCAAGCTCAATCAATTAGTAAGAATGCCCTTTCCTCGATTATCCGACTCCGGATGGCCCAAATCTAGCCAAAAATAATTACATATCATAAATATAACTATAATAGACTAATCTAATTAATGAAATCAAGACTTTAACAAGAATTTCAAAAATCGTCCTAAAAAGTCGGCCAGGGCCCACGTCTCGGAATTAGGTAAAAGTCACAAAATATGAACACTCATTCACTCACAAGTTCACTCGTACCAAATGTATCCAAATCCGATATCAAAATCCCAATCAAAACTCAAAAACTTAGTGGAAGAACTTCTCCCATTTTTTTTTTAAATTTCTCAACCAAATTCCTTAATTAAATGATGAAATCAACTATAGATTAGTGGAATATAACCATAAACGAGTTAAGAATCATTACCCCAAAGTTCTATCTTAAAAATTCTTGAATTGTCGCCTCAATCCGAGCTCTCAAAGATACAAAATGAAATTGAGATCAAATCCTCACAATTTCCCTTTTCTGCCAAGCGATCTCGCACATGCGGACTGATAACTTGGGGTTTTAGCCTATTACTTGCTCTCTTTTGCTTAGGTTTTGGGTCAAAAATGCGTAAAGGTATTCCCGAAAACTAACTTAATGTGCTTTTTGCAGGGTTTGGTCAAAATGAGGCAAATAATCCATAATCAACTCATGAAAGAGTCAAACCTGCACGAATCCAAGGCTGAGACTGGAGCGCTGAGAGCGGCAGAAAAGCACGGCCGCGTAAGGACCACCGCTGAGGCGGCCACTATTACATGATCCAAGTTCATGCTTTTTTGCGAACTGGGTAAGCTTATATGTTCGCGGACGCGGTGATTTTTCCGCGGTCAGTGGTTGACTTTACGCGGCTGCGTCCATAATTTTGCGGACCGCATTCATGAGTTTCAGAGAATTAACAAATTGATTATGCGACCGCGTTCATTTTTAAGCCCTCCCGGGAGATTTCTGAAGGGGAAGCTGCACAACCCCAACAAGAGGCTCAATCATAACCCTACAGCCTCATCAATGAATCTACCTCATTGTCTTGGTCATTTGATGGCTCAGGAGGAGGTAGTGAGACTTCCACACCACCTGCCCCACCTGCTGCAACTCCGGCCTCAATATCGGCTCCAATTAATATTGATGATGAAGAGGATGTCCCGGTGATGGGAGAGGTGGTGATACCCGGGTTGGAGGTTTGGTGAGATCAAGAAATCCTGCAGTATGGAAAGATAGATTTGTCAGTGAGAAAGCTTACCACAAGTTCCGGGAATGGTGGCCACAAAGGTCGCTCACCCTCGAGAGGGATTTCATAGAAAGAGATCTTCTACCCCATAATCCCAATGTGAAGAGACAATCTGATGAAAGAGGGGGGTGGAAATTCTTCACTAGCAAGTTGCCAGAAGCAAATAAGTACCTAGTCAAGGAATTCTACACCAATGTCGCCCACATCAAAAAGGGCACCTATGTGACTAAGGTACGGAACCGGAAGATCAAATTTGACGGCAAGACACTGAACACATATGCCGAGTTCGATGATGTTGACGAATCCCTGTACTTGGAGAATGTGACATTAGATGAGGCAGCCCGTCCATGGCTTGCATAGGTGATAGCCATTCCTGGGACAACACGGGCTTGGCTTACACCGGGTGTCTCAATTGCCAGAAACACCCTTAGCTTTGAAGCCAAAGGGTGGTGCACCTTCATCTGCAGCCTCTTGATTTGTGCCAGCATGACAGCGACATTCCACTCTCCCGAGTGATCCTCATAGCGTCCATCATGGCGGGGTACCCAATAAATATGGGAAACCTCATGGCCCAGAACATATCTAAGGCAACCAGGAAGGAAGAAAGTTCCTACCCTTACCCTAATTTCATCACTATGTACCTAGAGGACCAGGGGGTTGAGGGGAGGCATTTTGACACGAAGGTAAAGCCGAAAAGGCCCTTCTCTTGGTACAGCCTTCAGGGAGCAGACAACCCGAAGTCCAAAGGCAAAGCCACTACCTCCACTAGCTAGTCTGAAGAGCCAAGGGTAGTGGCCACTGGTTCCGAGCCTTCCACAATGGAGGGTTCTTCGGCTGCTATGCCACCTCCCTTATCCGGGCCATCTGTCACAGCTCCATTATCTGTTCCCTCATCTTTCGCATATCCTCATACATCACTGCGGGTCTCTCAGACACTATCCAACATCAACAACTGGTTGCAGGCAACTAATCAAAGCTGTTTGTCTTATCCAGTGCAGTCACAGCACAGACAGCCCCAGCACAGCTTCAGGTACCTCCATTAGTGGAGGATTCATTGAAGGAGCTTCTGGACAACCAGAAGAAGCTCCTGGACAACCAAAAGAAAATCATGGAGACATTAGATACTCATTGGAAGGTGATCAAGGAGCTGGGCAAGCAGGTCAAAAAGATGAAGAAGACTCAAGCTTTAAAAGAGTCAGAGGAGCTGCTGAAGAAGGAGGTAAAGAAGTTCACTTCTACCAGAGATATTCCACTGGACCTGCTTATGGAGGAGACTGCCCGTGCAGCACAGACAGCACAGGCATCAGAACAGGAGGCTGACAGAGAGCCGGTGAGAAGATTTATGGTACCCCAGACCGAGGACTTGGAGATTCAGTTAGAGGATCCTGATGGAACTGATGAGCCTACACAGTCTGAGGACCCTACCAGAGTACCTGATCCCATGCAGACAGAAACCACATAGGGAGTTTTCTTTACTCTCTATCCCTCCCCTGATCTTATTTTTACTTTTAGCATTGAGGACAATGTAACTTTTTGGGGGGGGGGGGTCTTATTTTGATTTGATGACTTTGATGACTGGCATGTAATAATTATGATATTATTTTTCTTTATTTTTACTTATCGTCATTTTCATTTTCGTTATTTTCATTCTCGTTATTTTTCACTTTTGGTATGTATATAACTTTACCATTCCATGTATATATACATCCCCATTTTGTGTATATTCATTTCACTCACCTATTGTACATATTCATTTTACTTTCTGTATTTTACATTATAACTTCTTTTGTAATTTTCCTTAATAGCTTAGCTTCTTATTTCCTTTAGTAGCTTCTTTTTTGAGTCTGTAGCCTTTTTTATATTTCTGCGTGATCAATAAGCCTTTGGATTCCTAATGCCATGGTTTTTTCCAAAGGTGGATGTTATGTGAATCGGGTGGCTCTTCCTAACGATGGATGGCGTGACCACCTTCTTAAGGGATTGAGTCTGTTTTTCTCTCTGTTTTGATATATAGTAGTAATGAATAAAAGTGTCTCAAGTAGGCTTCACTTGGCACTTACACATTTACCTTTGACCTCATGGTTAGAGACAAGTTTGTTGACGAGATTAGCTCTAGTTGTGACCTTTAGACTCTTGAGTTGACTAAAACTATCATCAAGTGATTTCTGTGAGCCATCTGTGATCTTCAATCTTAGTTGGGGTTGTTATGGGCCCTCGACTCTATTCTCTTTAACAATCCAGTAGCTTGAGAGGTGAGGTATTGAATTGCAAGTCCAAGTCTCGTGACAACAAGTCTAGAACTTACCCTGAATGTTTTTCTAGGCAAAATTCTAAGTATAGCTCGACTTGAGAAGTGATTATAGGCTCTCCTTGGTCCCATTTGAACATTTGAAAACTTTCGTAGCCTACCATTATGATATCCTTAGTCAACCCCTTTGAGCCTAAGCCTTTTTCATTCAATAACCACATTACAAGCCCTCATCCATTTTATAATGACCCTTTCTTGGCACCCGATCTTTCCTTAGCATTCATGATGAACATTTGGAAAAAATTATAAGTTTGGGGGAGAGACGAGGAATTTCAAAGTGATGAAAGGTTCAAAGAACAAAAAGAATTGATGAAAAGGAAAGGCAAAGAAAGGATGAAAAACCAAAAAGAAGCATGTCAAAAAGAAAATAAAGGTTGAAAGGATTCAAGAAAACAATGTTGAAAGGCATGGATTGACTCAAAAGACTCAAAAAAAAATGATTGTCATGAAGAAGAAAGAGTGACAATGTGTTTCTATAGTTCCCCTAAGGAAGAAGAAAATGACTCAAAAGAGTCAAGAACGTATGAGCCGAAATGAGAAAATGGAGTGCTTAAGGAAAGATGATACCATCATAGTTCATTATATCCTACCTTGATCCAAAAAAACCTTCATTACATCCCGCTAAATCCCTATAGGATTTCAAGTTGAGTGAGCTTACATTAGTGGTGATTTACATGAGGGGCAAGCTTATGGTACTTAGAGCTAGACTTGTGACATTCTTTTGAGAGTGATGAGCGTACTTCTTTACAATCCCTATTTTGAGTGTCACATTCTATAAGGTGAGATTAGCTCATAGAGAGTAGAGGAGGAGGAGTCTGGGATCCACAATAACCTACGTGAGAGAGCAAGCTTCCTTGATGAATTGAGTCAACTCTTGATGCTTTTGTGTCACATTAGTACTATGGAACTCAAGAAGTCATAGCATGATGTTGTTGATAATGCATTTGTGTTGAGGGTAATTGTTAGTCCCAATTGATGCTTGATGAAGTCACCTTAGGAAAGCTGAAATTTTCCTTTCTTTTTCTTGTGGAGGTGGGAATTACCTTGTTTGCTTGAGGACAAGAAAAAGCTTAAGTTTGGGGGAGTTGATAACTAGGGGTTTTAGCCTATTACTTGCTCTCTTTTGCTTAGGTTTTGGGTCGAAAATGCGTAAAGGTATTCCCGAAAGCTAACTTAATGTGCTTGTTTGCAGGGTTTGGTCAAAATGAGGCAAAGAAGACATAATCAACTCATGAAGGAGTCAAACCTGCACGAATCCAAGGCTGAGACTGGAGCGCTGAGAGCGGCAGAAAAGCGCGGCCGCGTAAGGACCACCGCTGAGGCGGCCACTATTATGCGGTCTGCGAAAGTAGATTCAGAGAAGCTGCTTTGAGTACTAAAATCACCGCTGACCACGTTGGAAAGACACGGCCACAAAATCTTTGGGCGCGGCCGCGAGGGGATTTTCGCTGAGAGCATGGTTCGAGGTTCAGAGACTCTACAAGTTGGGCTTAACTGAAGAATGCGGTCCGCGTCCAAATTACGCAGCCGCGATGGAAGCACACACGGATGTAGTTAAAATTATGCGGTCCGCGAAACTAAGCCCAATCCAAGCCCAGTATTAAAGAAACGCAGATCGTTCTCATTATTACGTGGCCGCGGTCAGAATTATGCGTCCGCGAATCCTCCGCAGGAGTATTTTTATCCGAAAATTTCAGCCTAGTATAAATAGATCCTTTTATCAATTTTAGTTTAAGTTTTGTTTATGAGAGCATGTGAGCGGCTGGCTTTTCCCTTTTGGGGCAAATTTAGAGTAGATTTACCTTCAAACTTTAGATTTTCATCTTGTACTTTAATATTATGGCTTATATGTCATCTTTATCTTTGATTTCTGCTGTTATTATGAGTAGCTAGACCCCATAGCTAGGGTTGTGACCCAACCCTAGTGTGGGTATTTAATAGGTCTTGAATTTTAGAGCTTAATTGTTTATGGGTTAGTGATATTTAGCCTATTTCATGCTAAAATTGTAGAATTAGTGGTTGAAAACACTGATTCATGCCTTTATGACTTAGGCTCTTCTTGAAAAAGAGGGACTAAGTCTAGGAAAATTAGGCTAACAAGGAATTGGGGTGAACTCAAGAGATTGATAGCCCCAATTAAAGGGTTAAACCTAGAGATAGTAATACCCGACTTGAGCCAATTTCACTTGTATTGTATGAACACCCATTTGGGCTTGAGAAAGCCAAATCGGACAAAGTCGCTCAAACTACCAAGAGGTATAGAGTGAGCACTTTTGTGTGATGGTTATATCACGACCCCAATCATAACAAGCTTGTCCTAGATTCTTGATACCTATTAGATACTCACCTAGGCGGAAGTCACTTCCCTAGTGCCTTTTAACACTTGAAAACTTTCACCAAAAATTAGAATAGAATCAATCGCAACAATGTTTGGAAGTACAATTAGGAACAACACGCACATCTAGATTAGTTAGATACCCAACTCCAAACCAAATTAACTCCTTGTGAAAATCGATCCCGACCTCATTGGGTAAACCTGAATCGACATCCTCGCTACTCTATAGTGGTGTAGGTTTGGACCCGATCACGGACCTCCAGTCACACCTGCGGAAATTCCATTGCAGTTGCGGAAATGACTTAAGAGGGCTGGGTCCGCTTCTGCGATGAGGTGGCCACACCTGCGTGCCTGCTTCTGCGTTCCTTTCACCGCTCATGCGAGTCCGCTTCTGCGAGACTCTGACCGCTTCTGCGGTCCCAGTTTGGCAGCCCCATAATCGCTTCTGCGGCTTGATGGCCACTTTTACGGTGCCGCACCTGCAGGCCAAAATGCGCAGGTGCGATTACACCAGGTGCAGCAACTTCAGCCAATCTAACATATTTCCAAATGATCTGTTAACCATCCGAAATCAACCCGAGGCCCCCGAGACCTCAGCCAAACATACCAACAAGTCTTAAAACATCATATGAACTTAGTCGAGCCCTCAAATCATATCGAACAACAACAAAAACACGAATCACACTCCAAATCAAACTTAATGAACTTGAAACTTCAAACTTCCACAATCGATGCCAAAACCTATCAAATCACGTCCGATTGACCTCATATTTTGCACACAAGTCATAATTGATAGTTTGGACCTACTCCAACTTCCGGAATTGCAATTCGACCCTGATATCAAAAAGTCCACTACCGGTCAAACTTCCCAAAAATTCGACTTTCGCCATTTCAAGCCTAATTTAGCTACAGACCTCCAAAACACAATCCGTACACGCTCCTAAGTCCAAAATCACCTAACAGAGCTAATAGAACCGACGAAACTCCATTCCGGAGTCGTTTTCTCACAGTTCCAACTACGGTCAAAATCCTAAGACTTAAGCTTCCGTTTTAGGGACTAAGTATCCCAAATCACTCCGAAACCACAACAAAAACCTCCCGACAAGTCACATAAGCAGAAAACTATACGGGAAAAGCAGTAAATAGGGGATCGGGGCTATTACTCTCAAAACGACCGGCCGGGTCATTACATCCTCCCTTTCTTAAACCAACCGTTCGTCCTCGAACGAGTATAGAGACATACCCGAAGTGGTGAAAAGATGAGAATAACGGCTGTGCATACCATGCTCGGTCTCCCAAGTCGCCTCCTCGGCCGGTTGACCCCTCCACTGAACCTTCACTGAACCAATGTTCTTTGACCTCAGCTGTCGAACCTACCTGTCCAAAATAGCCATCGGCCCCTCAACATAAGATAAATCCTTGTCTAACTGGACTAAGCTGAAATCCAGCACATGAGACAAATCTCCGACATACTTTCAGAGCATAGATACATGAAACACTGGATGAACACCCGATAGATTAGGCGGCAATGCAAGTTCATAAGCCACATCTCCAATCTTCTTAAGTATTTCAAAAGGTCCAATATACCTAGGACACAACTTGCCCTTCTTCCCAAATCTCATAACACCCTTCATAGGCAAAACTCGGAGTAGTACCTTCTCTCCTACCATGTAAGCAACATCGCGAACCTTCCAGTCAGCATAACTCTTTTTTCTAGACTGCGCCGTGCGAAGTCGTTCCTGAATCAATTTAACCTTTTCAAGGCATTCTGAACTAAATCAGTACCCAATAGCCTATCCTCACCCGGCTAAAACCAACCCACCGGAGACCGACACTATCTCTCATATAAAGCCTCATACGGAGCCATCTGAATGCTCGATTAGTAGCTGTTATTGTAAGCAAACTCTGTAAGTGGCAGAAAATGATCCCAAGAACCCCCAAAATCTATAGCACAAGCACGTAACATATCTTCCAATATCTGAATAGTACGCTCGGATTGCCCGTCCGTCTAAGGGTGAAATGCTATACTCAACTCTACCCGACTACCCAACTCTCGTTGTACGGCTCTCCAAAACCGTGATCTAAACTGCGTACCCCAGTCAGAGATGATAGATACCGGTACGCCATGAAGCCTAACAATCTCATGTATGTAAACCTGAGCCAGTTGCTCCGAAGGGTAAGTAGTAACCACATGAATGAAATGAGCTGACTTGGTCAATCTATCCATAATCACCCAAACTACATCAAAATTCCTCTAAGTCCATGGGAGCCCAACAACAAAATCCATAGTGATCCGCTCTCATTTCCATTATGGAATCTCTAACTTCTGAAGAAATCCACCTGGTCGCTGATGCTCATACTTTACTTGCTGACAATTTAGGCACCGGGCTACACATTCCACTATATCTCTCTCCATCCACCTCCACTAATAGTGTTGTCTCAAGTCCTGATACATCTTTGCAGCAGCCGGAAGAATGGAGTACCGCGAACTGTGAGCTTCCTGGAGAATCAACTAATGCAAAACATCTACATTAGGCATACATAGCCTACCTTGCATCTGTAATACACCGTCATCTCCAATAGTAACATCCTTGGTGTCACCGTGTTGGACCGTGTCCTTAAGGATAAGCATATGGGGGTCATCATACTGACGCTTCCTGATACGATCATAAGAGAAGACCGAGAGACCACACAATCCAATACTCGACTCGGCTCAGAAATATCCAATCTCACAAGCTGGCTGGCTAAGGACTGAACATCCAACGCCATGGGCCTCTCTGTTGCTGGTAGATATGCTAAGCTTCCCAAACTCTCCGCTCGGTGACTCAAAGCATCGGCCACCATATTGGCCTTCCCGGGATGGTACAAAATGGTGATATCATAATCCTTAAGCAGCTCCAACCACCTCCGCTGATGCAAGTTAAGATCCTTCTGTTTGAACAGGTGCTGCAAACTTCGGTGATCGGTGTAAATATCACAAGGGACACCGTACAAATAGTGCCGCCAAATCTTCAAGGTCGTGGACAGGATAGTTCTTCTCATGGTCCTTCAGTTGTCTGTACGCGTAGGCAATCACCCTATCATCTTGCATCAACACTGCGCTGATACCAATCCACGACGCATCACAATATATAGTATAAGACCCTGAACCTGTAGGCAATACCAATACTGGGGCTGTAGTCAAAGCTGTCTTGAGCTTCCAAAAGCTCTTCTCACACTCCTCTGTCCACCTGAACGGAGCACCCTTCTGGGTCAGCCTGGTCATAGGTGCGGCAATATATGAGAAACTCTCTACAAATTGACGGTAATACCCCGCTAAACCAAGAAAACTCCGGATCTTCGTAGCTGAAAACGGTCTAGGCCAACTATGCACTACTTCCACCTTCTTCGGATCCACCTTGATCCCTTCACTCGATACTACATGACCTAAGAATGCCACTGAGTTTAGCCAAAACTTGCACTTTGAAAATTTTGCATATAACTTCTTTTCTCTCAAGGTCTGAAGCACAGTCATCAGGTGCTGCTCATGATCATCCTGAGTCCGGGAGTACACCAAAATGTCGTCAATAAACACAATTACGAATGAGTCAAGATAGGGTCGGAACACACAGTGCATCAAGTGCATAAATGTTGTTGGGGCATTGGTTAGCCCAAATGACATCACAAGAAACTCGTAGTGACCATACCGAGTCCTGAAAGCAGTCTTGGGGATATCTGGCTCCCGAATCTTCAACTGATGATAGCCTGAACGTAAGTCAATCTTGGAAAACCCTCTGGCACCCTGTAACTGATCAAATAGGTCATCAATACGAGGCAATGGATACATGTTCTTCACTGTTACTTTGTTCAACTGGCGGTAATCAATACACATCCGCATAGAACCATCCTTCTTCTTCACAAATAAGACAGGATCACCCCAAGGTGGCACACTGGGCCGAATGAAGCCCTTATCAAGCAACACCTGTAACTGCTCCTTCAATTCCATCAACTCAAGAGGAGCCATACGATATGGAGGAATAGAGATGGGCTGAGTGCCCCGCAACAAATCAATGCCAAAATCAATATCTCTGTTGGGCGGCATGCCCGGAAGGTCAGCTAGAAATACATCTGGAAAATCCCTCACTACTGGGACTGACTCAACTGTAGGGGTATCAATACTGACATCTCTCACATAAGCTAGATACGCGTCACACCCCTTCTCAACCATTCGCTGAGCTTTAAGAAATGAAATAACTCTGCTGGGAGTATACTCTAAGGTACCTATCCACTCTAATCGCGGTAATCCTGGCATAGCCAATATCACGGTTTTGGCGTGAAAATCAAGAATAGCATAATGGGGAGACAACCAGTTCATGGCCAAAATAATATCAAAGTCTATCATGCTGAGCAATAATAAATCGGCTCTGGTCTCAAAACCACTAAGAACAACCAAACACGACCGACACACACGGTCTACAACGAGAGAATCTCCTACAGGTGTAGACACATAAATAGGAGAACTCAAAGAATTACGAGATATGCCCAAATAGGGGGAAAAAATAAGAGGACGCATAGGAATACGTGGAGCCTGGATCAAATAAAACCGACGCATCTCTATGACAGACCGGAACAATACCTCTAATGACAAAGTCGGAAGCAACTGCCTTTGTACGAGCAGGAGGAGCATAATATCTAGCCTAGCCTCCCCCTCTAGGGCGACCTCGACCTCCTAAGTCACAGTATTCCCAAAACCCAGAACATCATAAGTCACAATCTATAGAAGGGAAACTAGTATCTCTATACACCAGAGTCTAATAAAAGGAGTACAGAAGGTAAATGACATAAGAGAGAATAGAGAGGGACTCCAAGGTCTGCGGACGCGGCAGATGTACCTTGAAGTCTTCGTACAGCAGCAAGCGTTCTCAGCTAATAGCAGGGCTGATAAGAAGCACCTGGATCTGCACACAAAATATTTGCAGAAGAGTAGCATAAGTACACCACAACGATACCCAGTAAGTGCCAAGCCTAACCTCGGTAGAGTAGTGACGAGGTCAGGTCCGGGCCCTACTGGGATATAATAATAAGACAGATGATATAATCAAAAATGAAGTAAAACGGAGAATTTAACAGAAAGAATTCCCAGAGAAATAACAATACAACACAATGAGATAACAACAGGGGCGCTCCCGAGATACCGTCTCGTAGTCCCAAAAATAAATACTCAACAGAGGATCTCCCGAGATACCGTCTCATAGTCCCAAAATATACAGGGACAATTCCCGAGGTACCGCCTCGTAGTCTCAGAAGTAAATGTGCAGGGAGAAATCCCGAGGTACCGCCTCGTAGTCTCAAAAATAAATGTGTAGGGAGAACTCCTGAGGTACCGCCTCGTAGTCTCAAAAGTAAACTCATAGCTCAACCGACAAATACAACAGTTAATAGTGAGAATCCTACAGTTAAAACTGATAAAAATCAAGGAGAAACAGGAAATCAACTAGGCATACTGCACATAGTCCAAATAAGCAGTTGAAGCATGTAGACATACGATATTAGACTAAGCAGGATAACTAGACTTGCTAGTATAACTCAATTAAGATGAAAACAGGTCAATACTCAGTGAAAATCGGGTTTTACAACAAATAGCCAGTGTACGTACTCGTCACCTCATGTACACGGCGCTCACATATCACAACAATACCAAATCTTAAGGGGATTTCCCCCACACAAGGTTAGGCAAGTCACTTACCTCGAACCAAGCTCAATCAATCAGTAAGAATGCCTTTTCCTCGATTATCTGACTCTGAATGGCCCAAATCTTGAAAAAAATAATTACATATCATAAATACAACTATAATAGACTAATCTAATTAATGAAATCAAGACTTTAACAAGAATTTTAAAAATCGTCCTAAAAAGTCGACCCGGGCTCACGTCTCGGAATTGGATAAAAGTCACAAAATATGAATACCCATTCACTCACGAGTTCACTCATACCAAAATTATCCAAATCCGATATCAAAATCCCAATCAAAACTCAAAAACTTAGTTGAAGAACTTCTCCCATTTTTTCTCAAATTTCTCAACCAAATTTCTTAATTAAATGATGAAATCAACTATAGATTAGTGCAATGTTTTAAAAGGCGGGGGCGTGAGGCAAGATGTTTTACCTCTAACGGGGCGAGGCGTAAGCCCTGATACATGGGGCGTAAATCCCACGGATCTTTAAATTTTATTAACTATAAGAATTTTAAGATAATATAAAATAAAAAATAATTATAAAAATTACATTAAAATCACAAAATTTAACAAATAATCTATTTAAAATATTTATGAATTATAATTCAACTATGAATAACACGAAAAGTATGACATATATCATAATATGCAAATTAGCTGCAACGTCGTTACAACTCAAACATCAAAAGTAATGTATTCAATACGAAATCTTACATGTATCTCTTAAGGAGTAATGAATATTGAATGAATTTTGATTTTATAATTTGATATTTTTTTTAAATTCTCCTTTTATTTAATATGCTTTCTATTTGAAAGAGAATTTATATAAAAACATAATTCATAATTTAAATATGCTTCTCTAGCATCATTTATTTTTAAGTTTCAACAAGTTAATAAAGTGACACATAATTCACCATACAATACCATGATAACTAATTATTTGTAAATAGTTACTAGTTAATACTGAGCTATTAAATTAATAAGTATTGTATCTCATAAACGTGAAAAAAATAATTTTTAGGAAAATAATTATAAAAATATTATGGACTATTATATAATAAAGACATAACAAAAGTTAATAAATAAATACTTTTTAAATGAAAGACTTATTTAAAATTTACTATCATAGCAGTCTTAGTGGATAACGTGCAATAATTTTTATTTTAATTATGACATAAAATACTCTCAACTTAATGATTTATGATTAAAAAAATAGTTTTAAATAGTCAACGATTTATTAAGAAAAATTGAGGATTTACAAGGTTAGTTACATGCAATTGCATAAAGTTCTATTAGGTGAGCACAATACACTGGGCGTTGGGCGTGTCCGGGGCGTAAGCCCCGACGGCCGAGGCGTAAGTCTCACGGAACTAAGCCCTACACATAAGCTCAGGGGCGTTTTACGCGTGCTCCGCCCTAGGGCGAGCCCCGGGCGAGTCCCAATTCTGCCTTTTAAAATAGAGGATTATTGGAATATAACAATAAACGAGTTAAGAATCATTACCCCAAGGTTCTCTCTGAAAAATCCTTGAATTATCGCCTCAATCGAGCTCTCAAAGACCCAAAATGAAAATGAGATCAAACCCTCGTAATTTCCCCTTTTCTGCCCAGAGATCTCGCACTTGCGGACCTCTAGTCGTACCTGCGACACCGCACATGCGAAAATTCCATCGCAGGTGCGAAAATGACATAAGAGGGCTGGGTCCGCTTCTGTGATGAGGTGGCCGCAGCTTCTGCGTTCCTTTCACCGCTCATACGAGTCCACTTCTGCGAGACTCTGACCGCTTCTGCGATCCCGGTTGGGCAGGCCCATAATTATTTCTGCGGCTCGATGGCCACTTCTGCGGTGTCGCACCTGCGGCCCAAAATGCGCAGGTGTGATTACACTAGGTGCAGCAACTTCAGCCAATCCAACACATTTCCAAATGATCCGTTAACCACCCGAAATCAACCAGAGGCCCCCGGGACCTCATCCAAACATACCAACAAGTCCTAAAACATCATATGAACTTAGTCGAGCCCTCAAATCACATCGAACAACAACAAAAACATGAATCACACTCCAAATCAAACTTAATGAACTTGAAACTTCAAACTTCCACAACCGATGCCAAAACATATCAAATCATGTCCGATTGACCTCAAATTTTGCACACAAGTCATAATTGATATTTCAGACCTACTCCAACTTCCGTAATTGGAATCTGTCCTCAATATCAAAAAGTCCACTACCGGTCAAACTTCCCAAAAATTCGACTTTCGTCATTTCAAGCCTAATTTAGTGACAGACCTCCAAAACACAATCTGGACACACTCCTAAGTTCAAAATCACCCAACGGAGCTAACGAAACTGACAAAACTCTATTCCGGAGTCATCTTCACACCGTTCCAACTACGGTCAAAATCCTAAGAATTAGGTTTCTGTTTTAGGGACTAAGTATCCCAAATCACTCCGAAACCACAACAAAAACCTCCCGACAAGTCACATAAGCAGAAAACGATACGGGGGAAGAAGGAAATAGGGGATCGGGGCTATTACTCTCGAAATGACCGGCTGGGTCGTTACATATACTTTCAAAGAGGATCGCATTTTCAAACATACATCAATTGACTTACGACGTACTTTCACGTACAAAAACATGGGGTGTAACATCATTCCTTCCTTTGGAAAATTTGTCCTCGAATGTTGACCGATGTGGTTATCAGTCTCATAACCTATAGCTCTTGTGAATACTTTAATATTGTCATTTTCATCTAGGCAATTGTTCTGTGAATAAATTCAAAGACTAGGGCATTTCCCCTATAACGACCCGACCGATCGTTTTGAGCTCCAGCGTGTCATTTGGTGGTTTGAGGCCTTGAGTAGCTTCACTTCAAGTATTATGACTTGTACGCATGGTCGGAATTTAATTTCGGAAAGTTCGTAGTTGATTTGGAAAGAAAATTCTCATTTCATAAGCTTTAAGTTGAAAGAATTGACTAAGATTAGATTTTATAGTAAACGGCCTCAGAATCGGGATTTGAAGGTTCCATCAGGTTTGTATGATAATTTCGGACTTGGGCGTATGTTCGGATCGGGTTTTGGATGCCCCGGGAGCATTTCAGCACCTATTGTGGAAGTTAGCATTTTGGAAGAATTCCATAAATTTGGGTTGAATTGCATTTCAACATTATCAATGTCCGTTTGGAATTCCGAGTCTAAGAATAGCTCTGTATGGTAATTCTGGTATTGGGAGCATGTCCGAAAGTGGATTTGGAGGTCTGTAGGTCATTTTGGAGTCGTTTGGCGAAAGTTAGGAAATTGAAGGTTTTTGAGAAGTTTTACCGGAAGTGAACTTTTTGATGTCCGGGTCGGATTCCGACTCCAAAAGTTGAAGTGAGTCCATAATGTCAAATGTGACTTGTGTGCAAAATTTGAGGTCAATCGGACGTGATTTGATAGGTTTCGGCATCGAATGTGGAAGTTTGAAATTCTAAAGTACATTAAGATTGGAATGGGATGCGCTTCATGAATTCGACGTTGTTTGATGTGATTTGAAGGCTCGACTAAGTTCGTAATATGTTTTAAGACGCATTGGTATAATTGGTTGAGGCCCTGAGGGCCTCGGTGGATTTCGGATGGTCAACGGATCGAGTTTGGACTTGGAAGAAAAGATGAGGCAGCTGATATCTGGTGTGATCGCACCTGCGTAAAAGGGCCGCAGGTGCTAGCCATGGTCGCAGGTGCAGTTTGGGCGAAGCTGGGTAGTGATCGCAGGTGCGAAGGGTTATCCGCACCTGCGAAGGCGCATATGCGGAAGGAAAGGCGTAGGTGCGAAGTCGAGCTAGGCAGAGGGAATGTGCAAGTACGAGGTTTTGTCCAAACCTGCGAGACCGCAGATGCGACGAAGAGGCCACAGGTGCGAACGTCGGGGTTGGGCAGTGTGTTCTTTAAAAACGAGGGCTTGGCTCATTTTCACCTCATTTTCTCCATGAGAGCCGATCTTGGAGCGAGTTTGGAGCTCATGCTTCGTCATCAATGCCAAGGTAAGTGATTCCCACTTATTATAAGTTAAATACATGGCTTGTATAAGGATTTAAACGTGAAAATTAGTACAAATTGTGGAGTTTTTGGTAAAAGACTTAGAATTTGGTATTTTTGGATTTTGACCACGAAATTAGGCATGGAATTGAGAATAAACTATATATTTGAGTTTGTGAGGTTATGGGTAAAGTTTATCTTTGAAACTTTTTGGAATCCGGGCACATGGGCCCGAGGGTGATTTTTATCGACTTTTCGATCGGGGTTAGAAATTATTATAAATTGAATTATATTGAGTATTTGAGTATATATTAACGGGTTTGCATAATTATTGGCTAGTTTTGGAGCGTTGTGCATCGATTAAAGGAGTTGAAATTGAAGAACTTAAGATTTAAAAGGTTTCATTTGAACTTCGTAATTTCGAAAAGAATTGAGGAATAATATAATAGCTGAAGAAATCTATGTGTAACCGCATCGCATGTATGATTCGCGAGCGGGATAATCTTCTTAAAACGGTACAAGATGAATTTTCCTTATTTTGAAAAGAATCAAGAAAGAGATATGATTTTAATGTTAAATTTATATTTGACCGCGTCGCAAGTATGATCCGCGAGCGGGGTGATTCCTTAAATTTATGTTTGACCGCGTAGCAGGTGTGATTCACGAGCGGGGTAATTCTTTAAATTTACATTTGACCGCATCACATGTATTATTCAAGAGCGGGGTAATAGATGCATCTATGGTTCGCGCCATTCGACCCTCTGGCAATGCACAGTTTAAATATTTGTTGGATCGGGTTGTACGACCTCGGCATGATTTGCGCATGCTTGTATTGCTTGCCTTGAAATTTATAAATAATAATATTGCCTCCTCGGCCTAAGTTAAATTGTTAAATAATGGGAGATAAATTTGGAGATTTCTTAATTATAAAAGAACTGCTTACTTACTTCAAAATATTGAGCTTAATTCATACTTAATTATATCATTGATATCTTATTTATAGCCCATAGTAAGTATCAAAGTCGGCCCCTCGTCACTACTTCTTCGAGGTTAGGCGGGATACTTACTTGGTACGCGTTGATTTACGTACTCATACTACACTTGCTGCACATTTTTGTGCAGGTACACATATGTTTAGCGGCCTTGTGGATACAGATGCGCGATTATGGCGGGGACTTAGGTGAGCTGCATTCTATACGACGCTCCGCAGCCAGCAGAGTCTCCTTCAGAGTATTGTATTTTCTTTCCTGTCGAAATTTGTATTCCGGACAATTATTGTATTTTATTTTAAATTCCTAGAAAAGGCTCATGTACTTGTGACACTGGGTTCTGGGATGATTATAGGATGTTCGGTATTGAAATTGGAAAACATTATTATTTATTCTGTAAATTCATCTTTTACTAGATAAATGGAAGTAAATTTACGAATACAAAAATATTAAAATGAGAATTTAATTAACTATTTAGTGTTGGCTTGTCTCACGAGTCATGAGTAGGTCTAGTAGA
This sequence comes from Nicotiana tomentosiformis, assembly GCF_000390325.3. Taxonomy (NCBI): domain Eukaryota; kingdom Viridiplantae; phylum Streptophyta; class Magnoliopsida; order Solanales; family Solanaceae; genus Nicotiana; species Nicotiana tomentosiformis. Next base: position 83,933,579 of record NC_090813.1, on the reverse strand, counting down.
ATCTTGCGGATCGATACGGAGACATCTGTACTTATCTTCGAGAGGCTACAGGGCTATTAGGAGCACATCCCTTCTTGATTCTCATCGTGCGATTTGATTCCTTTGAGGCTTATGCCTTCATTTCCTTCCCATTCAATCTTATGTGACGTGAAGCGCTTGCTATCAATCGAGAATTGAGGAATTGTAATGGTACTACAGATGTGGTGCGGGATGTTTCTCCCTGCGTAGTTGATTGGGCTATTGTTGTCGCCTTGTGGAAGGATATTCTGTCATTTCAGCCCAATAGATGTACTTCTGAGAGCTTTGAGGCTATGCACAGGTTGCTATGATGCTCATGAGTTATTATCACACAGTATTGATGTGATGGTAGGATGCTTGCCTATGTCTAGGAGCAGTAATGACTTGAAAGGAGGTTTACTTAGTACATGATTCAGATATTCGGTATTTTACTTCCGACGGAGGAAAGGTAATCGAACTAAGAATGTTCAAACTTGGGTTGATGGAGTAGCGGGACTCGATATTTTCGAGCGTGGTGGAATCCTCGCCTGTGATGTGGCATCATCGTCCTTGATTGGTTATAATATGTTAAGTTCGCCGGTGTTATGGTTTCCTTCAATTCGCCTCGGGCATAGAATTATAAATGGTGCCAAGAAAGCGGCTATCAGAGGTCGCAATGTGCAGTGGTTCAGGATCGAATCGGCATTCCTGGTATTGATGGCTCGAGAAAGATGATTTCCGAAAAGGTTTAAAGTTGGTAGCGATCTATCGGTTGAAGTGCTACAGAGGTAGATTTTGATTTAAGGCAACAACTGGGCAACGAAGGATGAGAAAGGACATGTGGGAGGTGTCTTGTGGTGGTTAAGTTCCTAGAAGGCCAAGTGTGAGAAAGAGAAGTCTAGTAGTTGCTTAAAGGAGAGGGTTTGACCAAAGTGGGAGAGTGGAAGAGTAGCATGTGGGTTCTGTGATGGGATAGCTACACGCCTTGAGGAAAGTTTAGAGTGATTTGGGAATTTTGGTGGATGGTGATTGGGTCTACGGACTTAATTTGAAATATTGGCTATTTTGCAGTAGGAGATTGGATACAACAGGAAGGAGTTGCTTGATATGAAGAAGGATACAACATGACTTTGGATTGGAATGTATTGTCGCACCTTTAGTTGACGTCCATGAGGAGTGAACGGACTGGTGCAGCTGGTGAATGAGCTCGGACTCAGGATGATCTATTGATTTTGTAGTAATTATACCTAGTGCAGCGACGTTGGAATATGTCGGCATGTAATTTCCACAGGTGGGTTATCTCCTGTGAGTAGGTTAGCGATCGTGTTGTGTTGATGATGCTTCTACGAAGAATTCTACTGGCTACCCGGTAAGAGATTGAATATGTAAATATGGCTAGTGGTTCGAAGTGTTCATTAAAGGTTAATGGAAGGATTTCGAGGAATTTGGCGGGTTGATTGTGCTAGATCATGTCGATGAAGGAAGAATCTTGGTGGGTTCCAGGTTCAGGCAATAGTAGCTTCAAGCTAAGTGGGAGAGTCCCACCGCCTACAGTTGGATTTCATGGTCGTCTATTTGTAAGATTTTTGGGTATCGGCATATTGATGGGTTGCTACGACTAAGGAAAGAGAACATCAGTGGTAATTTGAGCAAGCGATTTGAGGAATGAATGCTATAGTTGGCCTTACCGATTCATGCTCAGGCTTTGGGAAGACTCAGGATTTATGCTTCGTGTAGAGGCGAGTTACAAGGAAGATGATTCGGCCAGATGCTTCTTTGAGAGGGTGCTCATGTGCTAGCGAAGCCTTGGAGTTGATTATATTTGGGACCAAGTTAGAGTGGGTGACTCTCAATAACAGTCTTAGTAGATTCAAAAGTTAAGGTGTGGTGTCTAAGGATTTCAATTTCATGGTATAGTTGAACATCGAGCTTATGCAGCGGATTATGATAAAGGAGCTTGGAGTGTTTCGTGTTACCTTTGGTCTACGGGATATCATGAGAGGAAGGGGAGTATGTAACTTTGGATTTATAGAAGAATTATCAGAATGGGTGTGTCAGTTGAAGACGCGATTATGCGCACAAGGAGGGTATGAAATGGTTCGTGCATTTTGGGGACAATATGGTCTTGTGAAATGGGGTCACTCGGGATGAGTGCGGATTGAGTTTGTTATATTGATAAAGGAGTTGCTGTTATTTCTAAGGAAGATCCAGAGTAAATTAGAAAGAGTCAGGTCAGTTAGCAATGGTTGAATTGGCATAATGATGGCAATGATCAGCTCCTTCAGTGTGTTGGGTTATTCATGTGATTGGTGACGGTACGTGCAAGGTTTGACGGTTGTCGTAACTGATCTTATTTGGAGGCTTTCGAGTATTATGGCCTGTTATGGGCAGATGGATCCCGGAAGGGTTATGGTGGTTTAGACCACTACTTGAGGTTGGTATTTTCTACGGATATGAGGATTCAGTCGCCTATTGCGATGGTTCTCTTGGAATGAGTTAAGTAAAAGGTTTCTATGTGATGAAGTGTTTACCTTATTAGTAGTTCGGAAGTTAAGATGAAATTATTGTACTCTTGCGCATTGTCATGATTAAGTGCAGTGATCGGCATGGGATTCGGAAGTTGAGGGTCAAGGTTGCAGTTTGGTATCGACAAAAATGTCAAGAGCTCGGATGAGCGGGAAAGGATTCAGATGGTTAGAGTAAGTTGGTATTGTCTTTGGCGTCACCTGAGATCAGTGCTTGGTGTGAAAAGGCTTTGCATACTGAATGCGGATTCTTGAATTGCTTTACAGCATTGGTGTGGCCGGTAGTATGAATGTACAGGCTTGTTACCTGGTACGGAAGGTCATGGGAGCATATCCCACAGGAAGATTGTATAAGTGTGACGTGTAGTCACATTATTGATTGAAGAATGGAAACCAAGTATGAAGATTATGGTAATATCGCTAATTGGGAATTTATACCTGGAGGACGCTCGGTTCATTTGGTTATGGACTGTGGAAGTTTGTTCCGGTTATGATGGTTGTTCTCATGTGTTATGGGAAAAAAGGGTTATTATGGATCCTTGAAAGGTTATTAGCCTAGTACGGTGCGATCAGAATTGGCTTGAGGTCTGTGGATGGATTTAAATGTGAATATGGGCTCTATATCAGGTTGGATGTGTTCATTTCAGCATAGTGCTCCTTATGGAGGAGTATTCGGACGTTGGATGTCGTTTCATCGTCGGCTTTTTCATGTAATGCTATATTGTGCCGTGTGAGTTGTGAAACAACTTGATAAATTTCACATGTGCTAAGGTTCCGCATAGCAATGATGTTTTGTGAGCAGGATGGCTCTCGAGATTCAGATCATATATCGCACCTTAGTTGTGCTTGACTTTCGCAGCGTATGGCACTATCTGTCTCCCCAGGGATGCTATTATGCACTTAGCGTGCTTGTGGCCGATATTCGGGTATTTTGTAATAATGAGCATTCTAGCTTGGTAAGTATCTCCTTATATAGATTTTATGTTTGGATCAGGTTGCGCGCCGCAACAGTGTGATGTGGAGTACAGTTCCCTATATCTATTCTTGTGTGTTTTGTTTCTCATTTTCTGGGGAAGTTTCATAACGATTTTTCGGCTGTTTAATTAGTTATGTGGGTTGAGTAGTTCTTTCCAGAGTTCGTTTTCCTTATGTATCACGTCGAGTTTGTAGCTTATTGGCACATTGTGGCATCAAATGAGACTTTTGGCAGCATCTGAGGTGGCTTATTGCCTGAACAACTTATACTGGGAGAGACGGGATTATTGGACCTGGGGTCAGTGTGATAAGATCGGTATGAGGCATAGTTAAAAAGTAAGTATCGGCATTCAGTCTAGAATGAGGTAATGGTTCTTGTCAAGGGGAGAAACTCAATGAATGGTTGACTCGGCAGTTGGTTGTAAATTTCTATGCATCTTTTCCGTTGCGGCAGCATTATAAGAGTTGGAACCAGACTTATATATGTCATGAGGTGCATGGTGAGCATCAGGTTCGTAGAATTTCGGCTATTGTTATCAGATGATGTTATTATGGTCATGTGAATTATGTGGTGCATGGTGTGAATTCAGCAAAGGTAGTCATGTTTTGTACATCGTGTGGTGATTGATATGGTGATCGTACGTTGGAAACAGGCCTGGCAGAAGATTTCGGATATTGGAGTTTGGCTCTAAGGCTAATTTGACTAAGAAAAAAAGGGAATCTTCAGATTTACTCGAGCCAGTGTGCTTGATTGAGTTGTGGTAGCACGGGTAGGTGCACGAGGTGCTAAGAAATGATTTCAGACAACTCTATAGCAGTTCTTAGCACGTTCGAGGACGAACATATGTTTAAGTGGGAGAGAATGTAACGACCCGACCGGTCGTTTTGAGCTCCAGCGCGTCATTCGACGGTTTGAGGCCTTGAGTAGCTTCACTTCAGGTATTACGACTTGTACGCGTGGTCGGAATTTAATTTCGGGAAGTTCGGAGTTGATTTGGAAAGAAAATTCTCATTTTGTAAGCTTTAAGTTAGAAGAATTGACTAAGATTAGATTTTAGAGTAAACGGCCTCGAAATTGGGATTTGAAGGTTCCAGCAGGTTCGTATGATGATTTCGGACTTGGGCGTATGTTCGGATCGGGTTTTGGATGCCCAGAGAGCGTTTTGGCACCTATTGTGGAAGTTAGCATTTTGGAAAAATTCCATAAATTTGGGTTGAATTGCATTTCAATGTTATCGATGTCCGTTTGAAATTTCGAGTCTGAGAATAGCTCCGTATGGTGATTCCGGTATTGGGAGCGCGTCTGGAAGTGGATTTGGAGGTCCGTAGGTCATTTTGGAATCGTTTGGCAAAAGTTAGGGAATTGAAGGTTTTTGAGAAGTTTGACCGGAAGTGGACTTTTTGATATTGGGGTCGGATTCCGATTCTGGAAGTTGGAGTGGGTCCGTAATGTCAAATGTGACTTGTGTGCAAAATTTAAGGTCAATTGGACGTGATTTGATAGGTTTCGGCATCGAATGTAGAAATTTAAAATTCTAAAGTTCATTAAGCTTGGAATGGGATGCGATTCATGAATTCGACGTTGTTTGATGTGATTTGAAGGCTCAACTAAGTTTGTAATGTGTTTTGAGATGTGTTGGTATAATTGGTTGAGGCTCCGAGGGCCTCGGGTGGATTCCGGATGGTCAACGGATCGAGTTTGGACTTGGAAGAAAAGATGAGGCAGCTGATATCTGGTGTGATCGCACCTACGCAAAAGGGCCGCAGGTGCGAGCCAATGGTCGCAGGTGCGGTTTGGGCGAAGCTGGGCAGTGATCGCAGGTGCGAAGGGTTATCCACACCTGTGAAGGCGCATATGCGGAAGGAAAGGCATAGGTGCGGAGTCGAGCTAGGCAGAGGGAATGTGAAAGTGCGAGGTTTTGGCCGAACCTGCGAGACCGCAGATGCAACGAAGAGGCCGCAGGTGCGAACATCGGGGCTGGGCAGTGTGTTCTTTAAAAACGAGGGCTTGTCTCATTTTCACCTCATTTTCTCCATGAGAGCCGGTCTTGCAGCGAGTTTGGAGCTCATGCTTCGTCATCAATGCCAAGGTAAGTGATTCCCACTTATTATAAGTTAAATACATGGTTTGTATAAGGATTTAAACATGGAAATTAGTACAAATTGTGGAGTTTTTGGTAGAAGACCTAGAATTTGGTATTTTTGGATTTTGACCACAAAATTGGGCATGGAATTGAGAATAAACTATATATTTGAGTTCGTGAGGTTATGGGTAAAGTTTATCTTCGAAACATTTTGGAATCCGGGCACGTGGGCCCGAGGGTGATTTTTATCGACTTTTCGATCGGGGTTATAAATTGTTATAAATTAGATTATATTGAGTATTTGAGTATATATTAATGGGTTTGCATAATTATTGGCTAGTTTTGGAGCGTTATGCATCGATTCAAGTTGTATGAAGGGCTCGGAAGCCAGTTATGGAACTACGGAGCGAGGTAAGTCTCATTTCTAACCTTGTAAGGGGGAATTAACCCCATAGGTGAACTAAATTATTGTGTGTTACTATTTGTGGGGGCTACATATGCACGAGGTGAAAAGTCTGTACGTAGCTACTAGCTATGCCTACATCCGGGTAGTTTTAGGCTCATATCATACCTTGTTGATATTGTTATTGATTTATGTTTATTGTTTGCTTTGAGAGGGAGCGAGATTGAGTCTGCTTATTAAATGTTTTGAAAGGAGTTGAAATTGAAGAACATAAGATTTAAAAGGTTTCATTTGAACTTCGTAATTTCAAAAAGAATTGAGGAATAATATAATAGCTGAAGAAATCTATGTGTAACCGCGTCGCATGTATGATTCGCGAGCGGGATAATCTTCTTAAAAAGGTACAAGATGAATTTTCCTTATTTTAAAAAGAATCAAGAAAGAGATATGATTTTAATGTTAAATTTATATTTGACCGCGTCGCAAGTATGATCCGCGAGCGGGGTGATTCCTTAAATTTATGTTTGACCACATCGCAGGTGTGATTCGCGAGCGGGGTAATTCCTTAAATTTATATTTGACCGCATCGCATGTATGATACGCGAGCGTGGTAATAAATGCATCTATGGTTTGCGCCATTCGACCCTCTGGCAGTGCACAGTTTAAATATTTGTTGGATCGGGTCGTATGACCTCGGCATGATTTGCGCATGCTTGTATTGCTTGCCTTGAAATTTATAAATAATGATATTGCCTCCTCGTCCTGAGTTAAATTGTTAAATAATGGGAGATAAATTTGGAGATTTTTTAATTATAAAAGAACTACTTCCTTACTTCAAAATATTGAGCTTGAATCATTCATATAATCCATACTTAATTATATAATTGATATCTTATTTATTTTCCATAGTAAGTATCGAAATTGACCCCTCGTCACTACTTCTTCGGGGTTAGGCGAGATACTTACTGGGTACGCGTTGATTTACGTACTCATACTACACTTGCTGCACATTTTTGTGCAGGTACACATATGTTTAACGACCTTGTGGGTGCAGAGGCGCGATTATAGCGGGGACTTAGGTGAGTTGCATTCTATACGACGCTCCGTAGCCAGCAGAGTCTCCTTCAGAGTATTGTATTTTCTTTCCTGTCCAAATTTGTATTCCGGACAGTTATTGTATTTTATTTTAAATTCCTAGAAAAGGCTCTTGCACTTGTGACACCGGGTTCTGGGATGATTATGGGATGTTCAGTATTGAAATTGGAAAACATTGTTATTTATTCTGTAAATTCATCTTTTACTAGATAAATGGAAGTAAATTTACGTTTTCAAAAATATTAAAATGAGAATTTAATTAACTATTTTGTGTTGGCTTGTCTGACAGTGGTGTCCGGCGCCATCACGACCTCTAACGGATTTTAGGTTGTGACATCCCCTATAGGCCTCTTCTCACATCACGACTTGTGATCGAAATTCTTCCAATCTCGTAACTCTGACTACCTTCTCCGATGCAGCCTGTGTGACTCTGTCCTTTTATGCGCAGATCTTCTCTCTTTTTTTCTCCAGCTTTTTGCCAATCTCTTGGCTTCACTTTGTGAACATATACAGAACTATGACAAGATGTCCCTCGGGGAATATATAGGTGTACTGAAGTTCTTTGCTTGGTACTTTGTCGAATGTACCACTATTGCTATATTTTATTTCCTCGCCTTGGTTATCTGTCCTTATGGCTTTAGTGCATCTAGGTAGGTCATACCGTACTATAACACTTACTTCGATTTATTATTACCGAGGTCTGCTACCCAACTCCAGGTTACTCTCTCATTGCTTATCCCATATGTATAAATCTAAGTCCTTTAATGCTTCCTTATTATTGTTCATCTAAAGAATGGAATCATAACCTCCTCTTATACTTTGGAATTTTTATCCATCTATTGTTGATTCACCTTAATGTTGATCTATATCTACCACTGATAACTTGAGACCTCTTACGTAATACATTGTCACTAGGGCTCACGTCTCATCGGGGAACATCTGAAGTGATTTTCCTGATCCACCTAGGGGTGATACTATACTTCAATAACCGTATTTCATAGCATCCCTGTGTGATTCATCTTATATAGGTATTCTAATCCCATGCAATTCATAAAATCCCTTTTCTTAAAATCATTACTCATTCAAAAGCCTAAACGCCATCCTCTGATCTATCACTATTACACCTTTATTCTACTACCAGGGCAGCATTTCATCTCTTCTAATTTCTCCTAGTCTTAGACTCCTCCGAGTCAATTCAAGTTATACTGAGCTTTCTATAACTTACGGAAACCATCAGCTCTCTTATTTTGATGGGCTTAATCTCGAGGCCTTACCTGTTTTCATCATCTTCTCACTCACCTTTTCATAACCTTACTCTTGTCTACCTAAACCTTGTCGCTCTATCATAATTTAGCTTGCGATCTACACATATCTATTTATACTACTCGCAATCTTACTTTAAATTGCTAGCACCATAGATTTCCTTTCGTGCCTTCTTAGTTGTCTTTAAATGTAAGCAATTACTTTTCCTGGTCGTTCTGCCACTTGTTGCATGAATACTTGGCTTATCTTGTTTCCCACGAATACTGGAATTTCCTGTAACTCATATGATCTCAAATATCACCTTTTGATTTTTTTTTCTTCCCGTTCATTAGCCACGATAGGTGACACTTTCTTATGAAGTACATACAATGTTGTAGTGATATTGTTGTTACAAGACCATTTCTTATTTATGTCACTATGCTTAAGTTGAAGCCTTCTTCCTTATTTCCCCAACTAGTTTTTCTTTGTAGTACTTAAGGGAGACCTTTTGACTCCTATAAAGTTGCGAGCTTATTACATCGTATACCCGAATGAATTTTTGATGTTCTTACTCGCCTATAATTATCCTTAGTTATTTACCTCTACGCCCTTGTGCTTTTAGGGTTGCTTCTGAACTGAAATTTTGAATGTCTCCCCAGTGGCACTCTCTTTATTTCTGGAACACTTATACAGTACCTTTAACTAACCCAACTCCTATCTGAAATTTTTTCAGCAATTGTGATCTTGTATCTGCGAGACTGGATTCCCTATGTTGGGGTTCACTATGTTTATGTTACACGATCTGTTGATTTATTTGTATCCTCTTGTCTAGCCATAACTAGACTCTTCCTGAATCCACTACAGACTACTCGTTGGTCCATTCTCATATCTATATTATGCGTAGCCCCTCTTGGGTTATGTCCTTTGTCTTAACTTACCTCTCGTATTGGCTCCTTATGTATCAAGTGTTCATCCCCACTTATTTATCAGTATCATCTGATGCGGAACCCTTACTGCCTCTCCCCGGCATCATGCTTGCATAATGTTCTGGAGTCGTATCATATCTGTAGGATCTGAATAAATGCAATCTCATTCCTTTCACCTTTTTACCGCATTCTTTCTTTACTATTCCATAGTTACCTCTTCATCTTTGGCGTCTTTTCACATCTTTATTGATATCTTATCCGCCTTGCGGTAACCTTTCTGTACCAAGGATAACTAAAGTTCTTACGCACGAGGGTGACACCTAGTGTAACTGGCACACTTAGTCCCTTAAGCTTAACTTTGCTCACAGTGCTCGCTTTAGGGAAGCGTTCTTCCTGAATGTCCTTTAAAGGTTATTCTTCTGTTGTCCATTCTATTATCGCCGGAATGTGATCTCTAAAATTCTCATGATGCAGGCTATTGTCAAATCATTTGGTCCTTAATTCATATTCATTTTATCTTGTTCACCAGCTCATACTAATTTTTATTACTTCGGGGTCTAACGTTTCCTTCTGGTAATCACGTTGGAGTCACCAACTTATTTCTCAAAAGAAGGATATGACTTTATGACTTTATCTCTATTGTTTCAAGGCATGTCTCCTCTTATCTTTTCCTTCACTTGACTATAGACTCTGTCATCGTGTCATATTTTGATTTACCGTTATCACCCATATATCACATCTTACTCATGATGCTTCATTTACTCTCTTCTTATTCTCCGGATAATATTTTTGTCTGTCACTTTATTCTGAAAACTTCAACAAAATATTCTTTCACTTTTAGCTCCCCTTGCTTCATCTCACTGGCTCTTCGGAATACCTAACATTCTCCTTTTTTTTTACTCGGGACTGGAGTCATACTAAGATAAATATTTATCCCTTCTAGGATTCCACTGCCTATCTTCTGAAATTTCTGAACATTCTAATATTCATATCTGACTGTACTATTCTAGAGTTCACCATCTGGGTGTCTCATAAGGAGATCTATTACCACATTTGCACTATCTTCGGAAATGTTAGCTAATGATAACAATCCATCCACCATTTTTGGGTTACTCTAAACTATATCTCATGGCTCCCATAGGGCATAATTAAGATGAGTGTGGCCAATTGTATATAACTATATTACTGTTGAAAGTAACTCATAATGCTTGTATTTCTCTGTCTGAATTGCAAATACTGATAATCTTCATTAACTAGGTACCTCGTGCCCTTCTTCATCTTGCTTCTTTTACTTGCCGAAACTTGTAGCTACTTTCTGATTCTCATATTTCTTTTTACCATATGGGTGGATAGATATTCTTGCCTTAGGTCTCCTTATCAAGAAGCTTACACATATTAGTACACACATGATCTACTGAAGACCTCACATTTACTCATCATAAGCATGATGCAAAATCGAGTTCCTATGACTCAACCCTTCCACGCCACATTCAATCTCTTACCAACTGTCTTTCTGGATGTAGGTATCTTTGTATTACGAATAAAATAAAATTTAAGAGTTTGAATTCTTAAACTGAGCTCTACCATATGATTTAGAGTAAGAAGAAAGAGTGAAAGTCCTAAATGCCCTGTAGCCTCCTGCTTATAAGTATGGTGTACAACACACCCATAAACAAGACTTTACTAGATACGGCTTGTAGACTCCCTAGGACAGAACTACTCTGATACCACATTTGTCACGACCCAAACCGTAGGGCCGCGACGAGCACTCCTCAACTGAATACCAACGTAACATATCTTTCTTATCATACCATCATGGTTAAATGGGCCAGAAGGGACGTCATGAGATAACCAGAATAAAATAAAGGGAATACTAGACATAGGACGACCCAACATGATATAGAAACTTATACATGTGACATACGGGCCTATAAGGCTGATATGATCATTTGTATACTCAAAACATAGGCCGACAAGGCCATACAAGCATCCATATAAATGACATCTGTCTACAAGCCTCTACGAGTACATAAATGTCAAAAAGTTCAAGATATGGCCCCTCCATACCAATCAATACATGTCCAAATCATACTGACCAGATAGGCAACTCCGGAGTAAGTGGAGTGCACCAACACCTTCCGCTGAGCTGATAGCCTACTAGGAGGACTCTCAATCTGTCTATCGGGACCTGCATGCATAAAACACAGCGTCCCCAGGCAAAAGGGACATCAGTACAAATAAAGTACCAAGTATGTAAGGCATGACAGTAGTATATATAATACATGAAAGAAACATGGAGTAAAGAACTCAACTTGTAATTCTGAATAGCTCTGTGAATCATGAAAAATTTATAATGTCATGCATATGCGTATAAATTCCATACCATGCATAGGTATATGCGTAAATAATATCATCGAGCCTCTATGGGTATCCCATCATATCATCTTAGCCATTGTGGGCGAAATCATCAACGTATACCAGCTGATCAGGTGGTGGTGCATATATAACACCATAACCTTTTCCCATATCCCATATACATATAATATACACAAATATAACGTTATCTGGTCATGGGTCAATGTACATGTATAAATGAATGCAATGCATAATGAAGTAAGTCATTAAGATCTCTCAGAATGTCATAAGATCAATATTCCTTCGGTTAATATCATAATATAAACATTATCAACTTACGTATTTTCTGAGACCCATGAACAGACGATAGAATAATAGGACACATGGGGAATCAAGAACATAGGTATCCCTAGTACTTCTAAGAATAGAATCATTTATGAAAGTTGCGTGCTTGCTCGTTTTGTTGCATCATATGGATCATGCCAAAAGGAAAGAAGGGATAGCCTTAACATACCTTTGCAATCTTCTCTCCAATCGTCAACTAAGCTCAATATGATCTTCTTACGTCTACAATGAGTAACCCGACTTTGATGTCATCATATAAGCATTGTAACTCTCATATTTCAAAGCCAATATTCTACAAGAAAACGGAAAGCACCTCCCCTACAACCCATAAGTTACTAAAAGTCACCAAACAGCCCAAACAACAACAATATAATTCACAATAAGCTCTCTGATTACTTCAACAACCATTTTGAGCGGCAAGCTCGATTTACAATTAACAAAATATAATTTAATCCAATTCCTTTTCCATGAATCTACCTACAACTTATATAGCATCATACTTATGCTTACCATATCATTTTTATCCCAAAACATCATAAGAATAATCTTCAAAAATAGTCCACACGCCTAGCACCTTAACCTTTATCGTCAACCTCTTATTTTTTACGTTATCTTCTTCAATCCACTGAATTAGCACATAGATAATCTTAACAACAGCAGGCACAACATAATCAAACTATTTATAAAAATTTCCAGCCACAACAAATCATATATATAGCCTCAATACAGCCCACAAAAAAAAAAGATAACGATTTCTTATGTCATGTCAATTACTATCTTGAAGATTTTAACTCAAACAACACATGATTAACCTTAAGCACAACCAAGAACATGATTTACATACCTTAGGCAGTATATACAACTTGAAATCCCCAGCTGGTGTAGCTCACAACAACCCTCAATCACACCACAACACTATAGAGACTTTCTTCTTCACTTAGGCTAACTTTGATGTTTGATTATGGTGTATTTATTTGGAATTTGTTTGGAGCCTTTGGGAAACTGTTTAGGAGGGTTTGGAGAGTGTGAGGCTGGAAGGAGGACGAAAAATGAGCAAAGCTCATCCTAAAAACGAGATAAGAATAAGTGAAGGTCGAGCCCCGACCAAGTGGGTCCCATAGGGGCTTCCTACGCAGTCTCGCGAAAATGCAAATATCTCACTACACCGATATCGTATTGACAAATGGTTTGTGGAGTTAGAAACTAGATACATGGGGCTTTAATTCCATATAAATATCTCCCTGTAACTCTAAATATTGGGAGAAAACTTCCTCTCAACCTAGCCTATAAACCTGCCAGTTTCTCCGAAGTGCAGCGACGTGATTTGGCGACCCTACTTTAAAAATCCATATTTCTCTACCCTGATATCGTATGAATAAATGGTTTGGACCGTTGTAAAATAGGTTCAAATACATTCATTTTTATATGATATATGTCCCAAAATGACATCATAAGGCTTACGAATTAATTTCTCAAAACGGCTCGTTACAAGGCAAATCTTAGCTCGATATTTTCCGCAACTTAAATCCCATTTTTCACTAACTTTATATTTCATATCCAAACATCATATATAGTCATATCATGACTTTAAACGCATTTAAATAATGATTAAAATGCCTCATATTCATCTTAACTTACTTAAGATTTCGATAAACCTTTTTTATCCTTATAGCAAAATTTTATCCTTTTTTAGCTTACATTAGATAGTCTTATAATGACAGTGACGTCTGAAGTATGGGGTGTCATAACATGTCCCCTTAGAAACATTTGTCCCCGATGATAACTCTTAAAGACTTGCGATAATGGGACGTAACATCATTAAATCACTTTATATACTTTCAAAGAGGATCTCATTTTCAAACTTACATCAATTGACTTACGACGTACTTTCACGTACAAAAATATGGGGTGTAACACTTGTGACTGGTGAAGTGGTTCTGTTGGCAAAAAGATACAAAAATATCTATGTTGCTGATTTTGTGTCCTTGCACAATGGGAATCTTACATGTCTGAGTGTTGTTGATGATAATGCTGAGTTGTGGCACCGAAGATTGGGACATGCAAGTTTTTCATTGCTGAACAAGTTGGTCAAGAAGGACCTGGTCCGTGGGCTGCCCAAGTCAAGGTTCAAAGGTCACAAGGTATGTGATGCTTGTGTAAGAGGAAAGCAAGTCAGTCCCTTTTTCAAACCTAAGAATGAAGTAAGCACCTCAAGTCCACTTGATCTCCTCCATATGGATATATGTGGACCTATGAGGGTTCCAAGTAGAGGATAAAAGAAGTACATCTTTGTCATAGTTGACGACTATTCCAGATTCACATGGACCTTATTTCTCAAAACCAAGGATGAAACCTTTCCAGTATTTGTTGTATTTGTGAAGCATATTCAAGTGACGATGAGCCATAATATTGTAAGTATAAGGTATGATCATGGCACGGAGTTTGACAATGCAAAATTCGACGAATTGTGTGCTGAAAATGGCATAAGTCACAATTATTTAGCTCCCAGAACACCCTAACAAAATGGTGTTGTGGAGAGAAAAAATATGACTCTTGAAGACATGGCAAGAACTATGCTAATTGACAGTGGCATAGCAAAAGGCTTTTGGGCTACTTGGTGAACAGTGCATGATCAGGTCCCTCCTCAACAAAATCCCATATGAATTGCTGAACGGGAGAAAGCCCAAGCTAACTCACCTAAGAACGTTTGGATGTAAATGCTTCATTCTAAATAATGGTAAGGAAGCGCTGGGAAAGTTTGACGCCAAAAGTGATGAAGGAATATTTCTTGGATATTCCTCAGAGAGCAAAGCATACAAGGTCTAAAACAAAAGGACTCAATGTATTAAAGAAATCATACATGTAATCTTTGATGTATCACACCACCTATGTAGGAAAAATTCACATGATAAGATTGATCAAGACGGAGAGCAGTCGAAGGTTCCTGGAGAAGTCATTGATATGGCAAATGGAAAGGCAGAATTGATGAGCCAAGTCAAGGAATTCAACAAAGAAAATACAACAGAATTCTCAGCTAATGCAGAAGAACCTGGCTCCTCCATCACAATAATTGAAGCAGAGGATAAAGTTGTTGATGTCGTGCAAGGAACTCTTGATGCTGAGCAGAGAAGTGGTACTCACCCATCCATAGATGCAAACAATTGGTCCCATTCTGAGGAACCTAGATCTTCATACAATGAGATTCAGGTGTCTAACTAGAAGCACAAAAGTTCACATCCTCTCCAAAATGTGATCACTTTTCTTGATTCGGGAATTCAAACCAGATTAAAGACAAGAAGCTCGTTTGCCTTCTCAGCCTTCCTTTCTCAGATTGAACCTAAAAGTATCAATGAGGCATTGAAAGATGCTGACTGGATTACTGCTATGCAAGATGAACTTCATCAATTTGAGAGGAACCTTGTATGGTACCTGGTCCCTCGTCCCTCAGATAAAACGATCATATGAACTAGGTGGGTGTTCAGTAACAAGCTTGATGAATTTGGGAATACAATAAGGAACAAGGCCAGGTTAGTAGTTCAAGGCTACAATCAAGAAGAAGGGATCGACTATGATGAAACTTTTGCTCCAGTTTCTCGAATGGAAGCCATCAGAATTCTCATTACTTTTGCATCTCATATGGAATTCAAATTATTCCAAATGGATGTCAAAAGTGCATTTTTGAATGGATATTTAAAGGAAGAAGTCTTTGTCAAACAACCACCTGGGTTTGAGTGTCAGGAGAATCCTGAACATGTATTCAAACTTGACAAGGCATTATATGGACTGAAGCATGCCCCTCGTGCATGGTATGAAAGATTGTCCAAGTTTTTTTTGAAAATGGCTTTACAAGAGGAAATATTGAAAACACCTTATTTATGAAGAAACGGGGAAGGAACCTGCTCATTGTACACGTTTATGTTGACGATATCATCTTTGGTGCAACAAACGACTCCTTGTGTGAGGAGTTTTCAAAGCTTATGGGAAGCGAGTTTGAAATGAGCATGATGGGGGAATTGAATTTTTTCTTAGGGTTGCAATTTAAGCAAACCCTTAAGGGAACGATGATAAGCTAGTAGAAGTACATTAAAGAGCTCCTAAAGAGATCTGAGATAGAAAGTTCAAAAACCATTAATACTCCAATTGCCACTGCCACCCGTCTGGACATGGATAAACCTGGTTCTCATGCGAATGAAACTATGTACAGAGGCATTATTGGTTCACTCTTGTATCTCATAGCTAGTAGACCTGATATCGTATTCAGTGTGGGATTAAGTGCTAGATTTCAATCTAGTCCAAAGGAATCTCATCTTAAAGCTGCCAAGAGGATTCTAAGGAATCTTAAAGGAACATAGGACCTAGTTCTCTACTATTCTTCAAGGGACAATTTTGACTTAATCGGGTATGCTGATGTTGATTATACTGGGTATCTGGTGGATAGAAAGAGCACACCTAGAATGGCACATTTTCTGGGATCGTGTTTGATTTCATAGGGTACAAAGAAACAAAACTATGTGGCTCTTTCAACTGCAGAAGCTGAGTATGTAGCAGCTGCCACTTGTTGTGCTCAACTGTTGTAGATCAAGCAACAACTGGAGGACTTTGGTGTATTCTCTGATTACGTGCCATTACTGTGTGTTAATACCAGTACTCTCAACATGGCAAAGATCACGGTTTAGCATAAGAGAACAAAGCACATTGATGTACGACATCATTCTCTCAGAGACAATATTAAAAAGGGCCTTATCTGCATGAAGTTTTGCAAAACTGAAGACCAAGTAGCAGATATCTTCACCAAAGCACTGATCAGAGAGCACTTTGAAAAGAATCGATTGGCATTGGGGTTGATAAAGTTAAAATGAGCACCAGGTCCCTCAATGATTGGCTATGAAAGAATGAACAGGTGAAAAAGCTAAAAAGTTTTTTCTGGCAAGTTCTAACTCATCTCTATACCGTTATAGGTAGACACGCATGGCAACCACAGAGCAAACAAGCAGCCAGGGACATTGCATCTTGGTAAAAAGATGTGGCTCACATTTACAAAACTAAGTTAGGGAACCTGGTTCCCTTGACTTAGGTTAGTAGTTCCTTTATACTCTCATGTACATTTTTAAACGGTTGTAAAAGTGCCACGCCATTAAAAATTTTAATCTCTCTCTCTCTCTCATCCCTTTAGAACTCAAACGTTACACCCGCTACTAAACGACCTGTCTATCCAGTAATTTGTACCCATTTCTAACTGGTCCCTCACTTCCTCTAAATAACCCCAAACGTTGTCTCTTTCCTCACTATCCATATCAAAGCCAAAAATTCCCTTTTTCTTTCTCAAAGCAAATACTATTCTTCTCGTGTTCCCCACTACAAATCTCCACTATGTCTCAATATCCAGAAGTTTCAAACGTTTCTAGTATAGTACCCACTGTGTCTTCGTCTCATAAAGCATAAGAATGTGAGTCGGAGTCCCCTCTGTCACCCAGTACAAACCCCATACCATACCAACAACCACCTACTACTTCCTATCCAACCCAATTGAGTTCTGGTTCTCACCGCAGTCGTAAGACTCAAAACCCCAAACGATTCGTTGTTGTCACCTCTCTTTCTGCCTCGCCAGAAATAATGGTAGAAGGTGAAATAGTAGATGGAGGCAGGGGCAGGAAGTTTCTAGTCAGAAAGTTTGGGAGAGTTCTGAAGCCCAATAAAGTGTGGTTCGTAGTAGTGAAGACTCAGTAGCGCTCGTTCCAAGTTTTGATCTGAATATTGCCAATCCTACAGGTAGTGTTCCTCTTGTATCCTCTTATTCTAATTTGGGGGTGAATGGACAAGAATCCATTGAGAATATGTTACTAATTACTACAGAGGGAGGGTTGGTTGGTGGGTATGAGTGTGAAATTGAGACCATTAGGTCTCGGGGGGGAGGTGAAAGTCATAAGGATGATGAGAGGGAACTTCCCTCTGAAAATTTGGCACATGTTAGTACTACTGGGAAACTAAATGAGGGACCTAATCCCTCAGCCCAAAAGGAGCCCTCTACTCCTACTTGGGATGAAACTCCTTGCTCCTCAAAAGAGCCCCAGGTTAGTACTGATCCTGCTCCTTCTCCTCATTTCGATGTTGAGCCATTATCCATTATCTTTCCTGAGATGAGATCTCTATTTGAAGAGGAAAATGAAAACAATGAGAATGACTATGACAATATGTCTGTAGCAAGCTTCGTTGCGGCTAGGAATAGAAGAGCAGTTCCCAAAGATCCCACTCCTAAAAAACCTACTACTAGGCTGCAAAAGAAGGAAGCCCTTGAATCTGTGCTGAAGAAAAACAAAGAAGTGAAGAAAATGAGGAGGCTGGTGAAAGGGGGAAAGCTGGTAAATGAGGAAGAAGTTCCTCCAGCACTTGTTGTTGATGTTGACAATGAAGAGGTGAATGATGAACCTGCTTCCTTAATTCATAAGTACTCTAAGAAATCTGTGATTCCAAAACCCAGGAGAGAGCCATATGTGAAAGCTGTGGAAGTGGCAAATGTTGAGGTAGACAAGTTTGGTGAAAAAGTGTTTGAAAAGTTTGGTAAATATTTGTCTGAGAAGTTTGATGAGAAATTGTCTGAGAAGTCTGCAAAGAAAGAGAAAAGAATGAGAAAACCTGTGAAAAGGAAGGTTGGTGACAACGAGGAACCTGGTTCCTCCAAGAAGGCCAAAGTAAGTGTGGCCAAGATGAAAGCAGAGAAAACTTGAGAAAACATAGGGTACTGTGGGACAGAACATTTCCCGCTGACATTCTTGACATGACAGGGATACGTCAAATGGTTGATATTTGTGAGTTTCAAAAGTGGACACACTTGTTCACCAGTGAGAGCCCTAAGGTATATTAGGAAGAGGTACGTAGCTTGTACGCAGACATGTTTACAATGGAAGATGATAATATTTGCTTAAAGGTGAGCGGCGTAGACTTTGTGATGGATGAGGCTGTATTGGGGAACATTTTGGGAGTGCCTACTGAAGGGATCTCATCCATTGTAGGGACTTGTTTTCCCAATTTCAGAAGTGCCATTCTGAAGGATGATGTTGTGCAGCAAGGGGAGCAGGTGCACAAGAAGCCCCTCCTTCCAGTGTATCAACTGATGTTCGAGATAGTGAACAAGGTCTTGCTTCCACGTGCAAAAAAGCATTCCATTACGTCCAAATCATACCTATTCCTTATGGAAGAACCAGATGCCTACACCACTATCAATCTGCCAGGTCTCATGATCGAGCATATGAAGAAAGTGGCAGACGTTAAGGATGGTAATCATGGGTTGCCCTACGGGTTCTTGCTCACTAAGGTGTTTAACTTCTTCAAAGTCCCTTTGGGAAAAGCAACATTGGGCACTCACACGTAGACTTTCTCAAAGACCACCTTGGAGGAATGTGAGTGTATTGATAAGAAAGGAGGGGTTGGCAGCAATTCCACTATCTCACAATTGATTGATGCTCAGAATGCTGCAAATGAGGAGATAAGGAGGTTGAAGGCACGAAATGTCATTCTTGAATGGCAGCTTAGTCAGGCCCAGAAGGAACCTGGTTCCCGCACTTCACAAGGCACATAGGTTGCCCGTTTGACCAAGGAAAATGTAGATCTCAGGAAACAGGTCGAGGACCTGAAGGAGCGGCTGTTTAACGAGCAAGTGTCTGCAAACGTGCCAGTGATTTCTATTAAGTTGTGCAAACTTACCCTAGTCCTTTTTTTGTTTTGTCGTTTTGTGGCTGGTACTTTTAAGTTGTTTTGATTTGTGAATGGTTGTATAACAATGGTCCTACTATTTCTATTCTCCTTTTTTTAAAATTAATGAGCACCTAGTCCTTTTTACTATGCATGTTATACTCTTATGCTCTGTTTTTAGCCATACTTGTGTGCACACATGTGGCATGAGTTAACCATGCTGGACGTCTTTTTTTCTTATTACTTGTGAATAATCTTTTTATGCTGCCAAAAGGGGAAAAATTATTTATTAAGAGGGGGAACAGGTTCAGGGGGAATACAGAAAATATTGTATAGTAATCTGGTTCTTAGGAGGAACTTCAATTATAAGTTTGTCATCATCAAAAAGGAGAAAATTGATAAGTTATGTGCCATGTTATGATTTGCCAACTTAACAAACTTAATGGTAAGAACCAGGTCAGGAACATGTTACACCTCCTCAAAGTGCTCAAGAACAACAAGTCTCAAGTCGGGCACAAATTCTAACAACTAGAGTTAGAAACGATAGAGGAAACAAATGGGCATCAATTTCCTTGCTGACTGTACCAGTCAACTCCCCACAGCTGTAAAGCCGCTGCAATTGTTCCTCTCCCCACACGCAACAGTTCAAACAATGCAGCAGTCACTTTATGGGGAATACCTTGTACCGGATATTTTCTTGCATCATCCAAGTGACATCACTTGGATACTATTAACATGAAGCAGCGGAAAAACACACACTTGCACATCCAACAAATTAAATAAGTTTTCTCTCAAGTGCGTTGCCATCTTGCAAGTGATTTCTTGGGCTTCAAGAACAAAGAACAACAAAACGAATGACCAATTTCCAGCGTTGTGTTATCATATGTACTTAGTTGTGTTGTACTTTTGTTAGAGTGATCTACTTGTAATTCCTACTTAGCTTAGCTAGAAGCACTGTGTAGGAAATTATTTGTAAAACCATAAACCTTGTGTTTGTGTCTTGACTAGAGTTAGTCGAGTTGTGAGCTTTGTAATAGAGTTATTACAAAGAGGCTTGTAATAGAGGTTGTGAACAACTAATTTTTGACCTCACCCAAATTCTATACTATTTAAGTGTAAATATTTCTTTTAGATTTAATCTTAATATTTAAACTTTTATCTTACTCTTAATAGATTTTATTTTAAAAAAAGGAAAACTACAAAAATACTCTCATTCTTAGAGTACAAATTTTATTTCTATATATATATATGGTTTCTTTTAATAATTAAACTATAAAAATTTTCTTAGTATCACTTAAAGTACATGTAAATATTTAATTTTCCTATATTGTAAGAAATGTTGGTTAATCTTCTTATCTTTATAATTTAATTTATCTTTTAAAATAAAATTTAAAAAAAAAAGGCAAAATGAAGTTAACGTGAAAGATATTAAGTTTGTTATCAAACTTTATCTCAAAAAATCTGTTTTTTTACTTGCTAACAACTATCACAATCCCATAATCCCCATATAAGTCCCAACTAACCCCCACGATCTACTCTTCCCAATCCCACATTTCCCTAACTCCCTCACGTCTCCCCTCATAAGTCCTCCCCACTTCTCCACTTCCTCACATCAATTATAAAACACACAATGCACTATATAATACACTCACTTTTAGCAACAAAGGAAGACGGGAAAAAATAAAGAGAATTGAGTAAAGAGAAGAAGAAAGATCATTGTTCTTTGAGAGTAAATATTCATTTGGAAAACCGTTTAGTTAAGTCAATTAGTGTGAAGCCGGAGTTCGAGATTTCGTTCGCGGTTTCGAGTTCGTGGTTCTAGAAAAGTTAGCATTACTAGCTTTGAAAATCAGTAGATTGTAGCTGTGATTTTGTTGAAATCTTCACAAAAAGGTTCATCTCTGTCTCTTTAATATTTGGCCTCATTAAATCTTAAGTATGATAAGTAATTTGTGTTTTGCTTGAAAATTGATAAATGATCGTTGGAATTTAGAGTCTAACTCAAAAGTGTCATGGAGCCCATTTCATCCATTTTTTGTGCTTAATCTGGTTTTGTTTCTCGTGTGTAAATGTTTGAGTATTTGCTCTTGTCAAAAAGGTTTAAAGCTCTTAAAGATGAGTGCCCAGCATGACATTTTATTCTTTAGTTGTTCTTTTAAAAAAAATTTCGTAGTATTTGGTTAAAGAAATTCTCTAGTCCTTTAAAATATGTGTTGGTTTTGGTCATGTTTATTGCTTCTAAGTGCCTGCTGTCATTTAATTATTTTCATGTACTTGAATGTTACTAGTTGTCCGGGGCACTAAATTGCCATGCCATCTTGTTGTTTTGATAGATTTGTTTAGATACTTATTGTGGTGAATTTGTGTCACCTATTTAGTTTTGGCCTTTAGGATATAAAAGGAGGTAGTTTTAAACTCATTCAATGAAAGGTTCACATGATACATTTGAGAAGTTAAAATTGGATGGGGTGCAGTAGTCTTTAGATGGTTCTTTTTTTTATTGCTTTTAATTCACATTTCCCTATTCTACTAGTATTTTACTTTACTTTTCATCTTCTTTAAATGGTTTGGGTGTTATGTGCTGGATGCCTTATTCTGTTGATTTAAAAAATGAATATTTATATAAAATGCTTCAGGCGCAACTTAATCTATCATCGTGATTGTGTACACATTCGCGTGACATAATTATAATTTTTAAAATAAATCAAGGTACGTGTTCGCGCGACTTTGGCCAAGCTTTCTTAAATAATTAAGTATTGTGAATTGTGTACATGATTCTTGACACGCCAAACAAAAAGAGTACACGTACGCATGACTCATTTCGAGATAATTTCATAATCACGAATAATCAAGCAATTAAAAGCGGTAAAAAGGTAAATGTACATAGGTTCTAAAATAAGTAATTAAATAATTTAATTAAGTCATGTATGATTAAAGCGACCGTGCTAAAACTACGGAATCCGAGAGTGCCTAACACCTTCTCTCGGGTTAACAGAATTCCTTATCCGGTCTTCTGTGTTCGCGGACCGTAAAATAGAGTCAAATTTCCTCGATTTGGGATTTAAAATAAACCGGTGACTTGGGACACCAGAAATTATCCCAAGTGGCGACTATGAATCTAATAAATAATCTCATTTCGATTAATGTCACTTAAATTGGAAAAACCCCTTTGGCTGCCTATCCCTAGGGAAAAAAGAGGTGTGACAGCTCTGGCGACTCTGCTGGGGAATAGAACCCAGAATCTCTGATTCAGGGTTCAGAATTCCAGCTTGTAATGTGATATATACTTGGCTTTATTGATTTGATGTTATTACTGTGTTTTGGGGCCTAATGTGCTAATTACCGCTTTGATATTATTTGAACTGTATTAAATTATTTTCTTACGCCTCTCTTCTGAGTCTTCTGAATTTATGGTGCACACGTGCGCGTGGCCCACTTTTCTGTTAGAAGTCATACCAATTAGAACGAGGCTGGGTCAGTAACTAGGCCGGGTAGACTTTCATGCTCCCGGTACATTGCTCCCACCTCGGCTCGAGTTATCCGCTTGGGTAAGCATGGCAAGAACACACCCCCAGGTTTAAACCTAGAATAACATAGCCTCATGCCGGATACCTAGTAGGTACGTTTGTTTGCATCACGTGCATTTGACTTTGGGGACTCAACACAGGGGTTGGGTCCGTCTAGGATAGGTGTACCCGAAATTACAAGACCATCCTGATGCATCTTATGTGCTACTTGTGCATTATGTTTGATTTGGTTTGTGCATGTTGACCGGTTTCTAAAATAAAATAAAAATATAAAAATATTGAGGGAAAACCAGAAAGAAGAAAATATGAGGGAGAAAATTTACCCGATTTTCGAAAATCTCAGTATTTACCCCAAAAAAGTCTGAATTTTTCAAAAAACATGTCATCATATTCCTGAAATATTTACGAACTATGCGGGTCTGATTCTCACCGGATGTGAGATATGTAGGAAACCTTCATAGGGTTCGGCCCTATTTTTATAAAATAACTAATAAAAAAAAGAAATGTGTCTAGTGTTTTTTTTAATCCAAAAAAAAATAAGCAGACCCAGCTTCGGTTAATCCCAAATCGTTCCTGTCGGAATAGCCTTAGAATATCTTCGAAATTGTTGAAGGGTTGTTCTCGCAAGAACGGACGTGTCTGTCAATTGGGAATCACTTTTACCATAATGCCCTTCCCCCACCTCTAAAGTTATCCTTGAAAGTAAGAAGGGGCCATAGTTGCGAAAATAACCACCCTTTCTTCGGTCACAATTGCAAAAATAGCCCCTCTTCTCGTTGATTTTTCTTAAAATTGAATTATTTACAAAAGATTGTTTGCAAAAGGAGTGCATTGGTTCTGTCTCTTGAGACTAGTGTCAACCCTAACCTTAACCACCCACAGGTACAAAATGAGCACTATCCAGAACACACCGTTCACAGTTGTAGACGAGGCTCCAGTTCAGCTTCAGATGTGGTGGTATGATTTAGGAGAAGATGGTCATAAATGGGTCACCAAGCACCTGGGAGCCCTCACAGATATTATGAAAATTAAACCACAGGACGATTTGATTGAGGCACTAGTAACTTTTTGGGACCCTGTTCACAATGTTTTTCGCTTCTCCGATTTTGAGCTAACTCCCACTTTAGAAGAGATAGCTGAATATTTCGGGTTTGGCAGGGATTTGAGAAACCAGGAGCTCATATTCCCGAGGGCTCTTTCTGTACACCGATTCTTCGATCTTCTGAACATCAGTAAGCAAATTAGAAAGACCAACGTAGTCGAAGGGTGTTGTTCTTTCTACTTCCTGTACTCTAGGTTCGGGCAGCCAAATGGGTTTGAAATGCATGAAAAGGGCCTTAACAACAAGCAGAACAAAGACACATGGCAGATTCATCGTCGTTTCGCCTTCATAATGGCATTTCTGGGAATTATGGTCTTCCTAAATGAGGAGCGGACAATTGATACCCGCATAGCCAGGGTTGTACAGGTCCTCACTACCAAAGAACATCACACTCTTGCCCCGATCATTCTATCAGAAATTTATCGGGCGTTGACTTTTTGCAAGTCTGGGGCCAAATTCTTCGAAGGGTGCAATATTTTATTACAAATGTGGTTGATTGAGCATCTCCGACATCACCCCAAGTTCATGAGCTATGGTCTGAGCAAGGACAATTTCATTGAGAGTTACGAAGAAAGAGTAAAAGATTACAACTCTCCAGAAGGGGTGGAAGCCTGGATATCCCACCTAAGATCTTTAAATGCAAGTCAAATTGAGTGGACTTTGGGATGGCTCTCGCTAAGAGAGGGGATACATATGTCGGCCCTAAAAATTTATTTGATGTTGTTGGGTTTGAGAAGTGTCCAGCCGTATGCGCCACACAGAGTTCTAAGACAGCTAGGAAGGTACCAAGTAGTACCTAAGGATGAAGATTTGAGTGTGCAAGTGATTGAGCTACACCCCGAAGCCCCACTCCCCGAAGCTTTAATCCAGCAAATTTGGAATGGTTGTCGCTACTTGAAAGATGATACTCAGGTGCCAGATCCTGCGAGAGGTAAGGTAGATCCGGGTTATGCTATATGGTTTGGGAAGAGGTCTCACGTGGATGATGTGCCAGAGCCCAAAAGGCCCACAAAAAGGCCGCATGTTCAAGCCTTTGATGATAAAATCCAAGAATGGTTGGCCTGGGGTGAACGGGAAAAGGGATACAAAACAACTATTCATGCCTTAGAAGAAAGGCTGAGAAACCGCAATTTTGAGAAAGACTTGCAAGAACAAGAAACCGAAGGGGAAAAGAAGAGTCTGATCCGTAAAAATGAAGCCCTTCGTGCTCAACTTCAACAGATGAAGAAAGCCTCTGAAGTGCCAGTGAGAAGTTGGAAAGACTAGAGAACCATTGCCAATCTGATGGAAAAAGTACAAGATTATGATTCCCTCTTGGCAAAGACTGAAAAGTCATTGGACAAAGCCAAGGAAAATATCGTACAGCTAAATGAGAAGGACGAATCAAGTAAGGATCGCCAAGTAACAAAATTTGAAGAAGAGAGGGCTCAATTCGAGGGAGAGAGAGAGAGAGAGAGAGAGAGAGAGAGAGAGAGAGAGAAGGCCCATTGGGTACGTTCAGAAGCTCAGCTCCATGCACAGTTGGAAGAAATAAGAAGGTACAATAGAGAATACCAGCATGCAGATTTTGATAGGGAGATGGCTCAGGTGAGACTCGAGCAGGCTAGACTTCGGGCTCAGTTAGAGTCAGCCTTAGATCGTGAGGGCCACATAAGGGAGATAGCCACCACTCGCCAGCAGCAGTTACAAGATCGAGACCAGAATTTCTAGTACTTCAAAGAGCAAGTCCATAATTTGGTTGTTTATACCGCTCAAAGTTATGTGAACTGCCAAGGGATGGATTATGAGAAGATTTTGGAGCATGCACCTACTTTTGCCCGTCATTTTGCAGCAGAGTTAGAAAGGATGTACCGTACATTAGGGGGTCAACCAGGGCAAGCCCCACCATGAGCAGATGTTCCAGTGTTTGAAAGCAAGAAGATTGTGGAGTTGAATTATAGTGGTAGTTATTAGAACTTTTCATGTAGTAGTTATGTTTTAGTTTGAGTCATTGTTGAATCTTTAAAATTGCTGTCTTTTAGTCTTGTCAGAGTCTGGTAAGTCATTTTCAATGTAATGTCCTTTATGTTATTGTATTATTTCGTTTTGTTAAAAAAAAAAAAAAACTATTATTGTTTTCCCCTGAACTACGTAATAGTCTGATTCATTCGGCATCATGATACGTAGGCAATCCTCATCGGATGCGATCATAACCATAATTAATCTAAAAAAAATGATTAAAAAAAGCGTTAAATTCAAGATGAAAATAAACCAATAAATCAATAAGCCAGGATGAAGCATAAAGCCTTCCAAGATCATTTTAGAAATGAAAATGGCATTAGGTGCATGACATATAATATGTGATTAATATCTGCAAAATGCCTAACTCTAACACGTTTGTTGTTTGTCATTTTAAAAGATAAAGTAAAACAGAGGTGGTTGGTTTGTGGTTTAAACTGGTGACTCACCCTTACAACACGAGATCAAAAGGAAAAAGTAGAATGGCAAACAACAGTGAGAATAAGTCAGATAATGATGATGTCCATGGACAATTGATTGAACAAGGTTCAAGACTGGTTGAAGAAGTAAGAGTGTTGAAGAAACAATTGGCAGAGATGTACCAAGCTTGGGTGAATGGACAAGCACCGCCCTCACTACCCATAGGGCCTTCGGATAATCTTCATAATGTGTCAGTTGCCACTCAAGTGCCTATCTCCATAACAAGTAACCCATTGTACCAACCTGGATTCAGTCCGAGCATTAACCTTCCCACTATCCCCAGTACCTCCATTCCACGTCCTCCAATGGCACCCCTCAGAAATGACCCACCTACTATACCCATTGTCCATACTTTCACTGTCCCTCAACCGGCTCTTGCTCAAAAGTCCAATAATGATCCACAACTGGATGCTCATGATGCCCAACATTACTCTCCAGAACTGACTTTCAAGGTTCCATATTCATACAAGCATACTCCTCATAACATGTTCCCAATTGAGATCGAAAAGCCCGAAAAGAATATGGAACAAGAGGAAATGACCAGAAAAATGAAGAGCTTGGAACAAACAATGAGAAACATACAGGGTTTAGGGGGCCACAAGAGTGTTTCGTTTAACGATCTATGCATGTTTCCCCATATTCATTTGCCACCCGGCTTCAAGACCCCCAAGTTTGACAAGTATAATGGGCATGGTGATCCCGTTGCCCATTTGAAGAGGTATTGTAACCAATTAAGGGGAGCGGGAGGCAAAGAAGAATTGCTCATGGCTTATTTTGGGGAAAGTTGACAGGAATTGCTTCAAAGTGGTTCATAGATCAAGACATCTCTCACTGGCACGTTTGGAATGACATGGCTCAAGATTTTGTCCAACAGTTTCAGTATAATATTGATATAGTGCCAGACCGCTCCTCTCTCATCAACATAAAGAAGAAACCAACAGAAAGCTTCAGAAAATATGCAATCAAGTGGAGAGAGAAG
Organism: Nicotiana tomentosiformis; assembly: GCF_000390325.3. Classification (NCBI taxonomy): domain Eukaryota; kingdom Viridiplantae; phylum Streptophyta; class Magnoliopsida; order Solanales; family Solanaceae; genus Nicotiana; species Nicotiana tomentosiformis. The sequence continues at coordinate 83,905,857 of NC_090813.1, read as the reverse complement.
GCTGCTAGGGTCAAACCACCAATGAAAGAGGCAGAAATGATTGACTATTTTCTCCAAGCTCAGGATCCTGATTACCTCAATTACATGTTGGCCGCCATTGGTAAACCTTTCGCTGAGGCAATTAAGATTGGTGAAATAGTTGAGAATGGCATGAAGTCAGGCAAAATTGTGAGTCAGGCAGCCCTTAAGGCGACCACACAAGCAATTCAAAGCGGGTCAGGCAGTTTCGGAAATCAGAAAAAGAAGGAGGAAGGATCCATGATGGCATCTGGGTTCGGGGGAGTTCAAAGAGGAATAGCTCCTTCTTACGTGCAATTCCAACAAGGACAATCCAATTCTCCTCAACATTATTATCCGCCCCCCGATACTCAGTTCCCCTGCAACAATACACAGTGTTTAATGCTCAGGCTTATGTTAGGCCTCCCACTCACCAACAATGGAGGGCACCGATTCCACAAGGCTCCCATCAACTCCGGCCGAATTTTCAGGCACCATATAATCCTCGTCCCCGACAAGAATATGTTAGAGAACAAGAGCCAAAGATAGATTTCACCTCAATTGGAGAATCGTATACAAGTCTATTTCGAAAGTTGATGCAGTTGAAGTTGATTGAACCTATTATGCTGCGTTATGTGAATCCAAATTCAAAAGGTTTTGAATCAAATACAAGATGTGAGTATCACTCTAACACCCAAGGGCATAGTACCGAAAATTATTGGACATTAAATAAAGCCATTGAAAATTTGATTGAAGCAAAGGCAATTGTGGTAACAAACAATGAGGATACTCCTAATATCACAAACAATCCGCTCCCAACTCATGATAATACACATTTTATTGGGATGATTTGTGATGATCAGGATTATAAGAAGCCTGGCAAGACAGAGATGGTTGTTAGAACCATAAGGCCAGAACCAAAAGTGATAGTGAGCCCGCCGCAATTGGCACAGTTGATTTTGAAAGGTGCGAGTTCTAGTTTGAACTTGGCAGGTTCTGAAAAAATGATTCTCTATGTTCCTGGAAGCACAAAAAAGGTTGAGGTTCAATTGGGTGGGACAAAACTTTACATCCCCGGGGGCTTTCAAAAGATCATTCCGAATAATGGTTTGAGGAATATAACAGAGCCAGTCGTGATCCGACATGTTGCCCAACTCCTAGTGACAAACACAAAAGCTATTCCCTGGAATTATAACAAGACTGTCATGAAATGGGGGGCTTGACCCGCTCTGCAAGGTGTTATTCACCAGAGGAATTGAGAAAAGCTAAGCAAGCCAAGGAAAGTCACTTGCCAGTGAAAGAACCCGTTGCAGAAAAAGAAGCGGAGGAATTCCTTAAGAAGATGAAATTGCAAGACTACTCAATCATTGACCAACTAAGGAAAACTCCTGCTCAGATATCTTTGTTATCTCTGCTTTTGCATTCAGAAGAGCATCGTCGTGTATTGATCAAAACTTTGAACGAGGCATATGTCTCAGAAAAGACAACGGTGAATCAGCTAGAAAAAATGGCTGAAAGATTCTTTGAAGTAAATAGAATTACTTTTAGCGATGATGATTTGCCTGAGGAAGGGGCTGGCCACAATAGAGCTTTGCATCTTATGGTCAAATGTGAAGGGCACTAGGTAAAAGGAGTCATGATTGACGGAGGCTCAAGTGTAGATGTGTGTCCTCTTTCTACTCTACAACAGCTGAACATCGACACTAACAGAATTCGAACCAGTAATGTCAGCATCAGAGCTTTTGATGGTTCAAAAAGAGACACTATTGGGGAAATCAAACTCACCATGACAATTGGCGCGGTTGATTTTAACATTATCTTTCAAGTGTTAGATATGGAAACTTCCTATAATTTTCTTTTGGGAAGGCCGTGGATCCATATGGCCAGAGCTGTACCATCCACCATACATCAAATGGTCAAATTCGAGTGTGACGGGCAAGAAATTATTGTTCATGGGGAGGACGACTCATCCGTCTATAAAGACCCGTCCATTCCATATATCGAGGCTAAGGAAGGATGTGAATCCATCATATATCAAGCATTTGAGGTGATTGAGGTGGACCAAGTGGAAGAAGGAAAACCAATTCTGCATCCCCGTCTTTCAGCCACATCTATGATGGTAGTTTCGCTGATGTTGAGGAACGGCTATGAACCAGGAAAAGGATTGGGATCCTCTCTGCAAAGAATTGTGAACCCCATTGCTCCATTGGTCCATAAGTTTCCCACACATCCTAATTTTCCACCAATCCAGCAAAAACAAAGGAAGTTTAAGACAGACATGAGTGATAAGATTAAAGAAGAAATCACGAAGCAACTAACTGCAAATGTGATCAGGGTCGTCCGATACACTACATGGTTAGCAAATGTTGTGCCAGTGCCAAAGAAGGATGGGAAAATTAGAGTTTGTGTTGACTATAGGGATTTAAACAAAGCAAGTCCAAAGGACAACTTTTCCTTACCCAACATTCATATCCTTGTTGATAATTGTGCTAAACATGAAATCCAATCTTTTGTGGATTGTTATGCCGGATATCACCAAATTCTGATGGATAAAGAAGATGCAGAAAAGACCGCCTTCACAACTCCATGGGAACTTATTGTTATAGGGTCATACCATTCGGTTTGAAGAATGCAGGGGCAACTTACATGAGAGCCATGACTACCATATTCCATGACATGATGCCTAAAGAGATTGAAGTATACGTTGATGATGTGATCATTAAGTCGAGAACACAAGCTTACCATGTGCAAGACTTGAAAAAGTTCTTTGAAAGGCTATGAAGGTACAATCTCAAACTCAATCCATCCAAATGTGCATTTGGAGTTCCTTCTGGGAAGCTTTTGGGTTTTATAGTTAGTCGAAGAGGCATTGAGTTAGATCCCTCCAAGATAAAGAACATTCGAGAGCTGCCTCCCCCAAAGAACAAAACAGAAGTCATGAGTTTACTCGGGAGGTTGAATTACATTAGCAGGTTTATCTCGCATCTTACAACCACATATGAGCCTATTTTTAAGTTGTTGAAAAAGAACGCCGCTATCAAGTGGACAGATGAGTGCCAAGAAGCTTTTGATAAGATCAAGGAATATTTGTCAAATCCCCATGTTTTGGTCCCGCCGGAACTTGATAGGCCTCTGTTTTTATATCTGTCAGTAATGGATAGTTCCTTTGGTTGTGTTCTGGGTCAACATGATGCCACAGGCAAAAGGGAACAAGCAATATATTATTTGAGCAAAAAGTTCACCACTTATGAGGCCAAATACACTCTTTTGGAAAGGACATGTTGCGCCTTAACCTGGGTCACCCAGAAGCTTAGGCATTATCTTTTGGCCTATACAACTTACCTCATATCCCAAATGGATCCCCTAAAGTACATCTTTCAGAAGCCGATGCCAACAAGCAAATTGGCAAAGTGGCAAATCTTGCTCACAGAGTTTGATATTGTTTATGTCACTCGCACTGCCATGAAGGCACAAGCTTTGGCTGATCATCTGGCAGAAAACCCGATTGATGATGAGTATGAATCTTTGAACACATATTTCCCAGATGAAGAGGTTAATTTAGTTGAAGAAGTAGTCCAAGATGACAGTCAAATTTGGAAACTATACTTTGATGGGGCTGTCAACATCAAAAGCGTAGGGATTGGGACAATTCTGGTATCACCTACTGGGCAACATTACCCTGCTACGGTGCGACTTTGTTTTTTCTGTACAAACAACACAGCAGAATATGAAGCTTGCATCATGGGTCTAAACATGCAATAAATCTAAATGTTCATGAACTGTTGGTGATGGGAGATTCAGATTTGCTTATTCGGCAGGCTCAAGGTGATTGGGAGACTTGAGACATCAAGCTCATTCCATATAGACAATGTGTGGAGGATCTTAGCAAAAGGTTCAAGTCCATCGAATTCAGGTACATTTCCAGGTTTCACAATGAATTAGCTGATGCCTTGGCCACCCTAGCCTCCATGCTTCCATATCCGGGTAATACTCACATTGACCCATTAGAAATTCAAATTTGGTATCAACATTGTTATTGCAATACAATTGAAGCAGAACCTGATGGTGAACCATGGTATCATGATATTAAACAGTTTCTGAAAATAAGAGAATATCCGGAACATGCTAATAGGGATCAAAAGAGAACTATTAGGCGACTCTCTAATGGTTTCTTTTTGAGTGGGGAAATCCTATACAAAAGAACTCTGGATTTGAATCTGTTGAGATGTGTGGATGCCAAAGAAGCTAAAATGATTATAAATGAGGTGCATTCGGGAGTTTGTGGTCCGCACATGAATGGATATGTTCTAGCAAAGAAAATCCTTCGGGCAGGATATTATTGGCTTACTATGGAACGAGATTGCTTTCGTTTTGTTCGCAAGTGCCACCAGTGTCAGATTCACAGTGATTTGATTCACTCGCCTCCTTCAGAGTTGTATCCTATGTCGGCTCCTTGGCCTTTTGTTGCTTGGGGAATGGACGTCATTGGCCCAATTGAGCCAAAATCTTCAAATAGGCACAGATTCATCTTGGTTGCAATTGATTACTTCACCAAATGGGTGGAAGCTATTACATTGAAAGCAGTTACTAAGAAAGCAGCAGTAGACTTTGTTCACTCCAACATCATCTATCATTTCGGTATTCCAAAAGCCATTATTAAAGATAATGCTGCTAATTTGAATAGTCATCTGATGAATGAGGTATGTGAACAATTTAAAATTGAGCATCGCAATTCTACTCCTTACCGTCCCAAAGCTAATGGAGCTGTTGAAGCTGTGAATAAGAACATCAAGAAGATTCTTAGGAAGATGATCCAAGGGTCTAGACAATGACGAGAAACTGCCTTTTGCTCTTTTGGGATACCGGACAACTGTCCGTACATCAGTTGGCGCAACGCCCTACTTATTGGTTTATGGAACTGAAGCGGTCATACCTGTTGAAATTGAGATTCCCTCTCTCCGATCATTGTTGAAGTAGGGATTGAGGACACTGAATGGGTGAAGTCCCGATTGGAATAGTTGAATTTGATTGATGAAAAGCGTTTGGCGGCAGTTTGTTTTGGACAGTTATACCAACAAAGAATGGCATGCGCTTACAAAAAGAAAGTGCGCCCAAGACAATTCGAGGTAGGACAACTTGTTTTGAAACGTATCTTTTCGCACCAGGAAGAAGCAAGAGGAAAGTTCGCCCCAAATTGGCAAGGTCCTTACCTCGTCAAGAAAGTATTGTCAAAAGGAGCTCTACACTTGGCAGATATAGAAGGAAAGGTGACTGATATATCCGTTAATGCAGATGCGGTCAAGAGATATTATGTATGACATGGCTCTGTTGGGGCATTCTTATATTTAGCATTTTCAGGTTAGGATGACGAAAGGCTATCATTCTCGCTACCCAAACACTGGTCAACCCTAGTTATCCCTTTGAAGCCTTGTTTATCTTTCTTTGTTTTCCCCTCTTTTGGAACCAATGTACTTTAAAAAAAAAATAACAAAAAAAATCATCAAAATAAGTTAATGTTAATTGAACTACGTCTGACCTGATTCCGAAAGGATACGTAGGCAGCCTCACTCTGGGATTCGGTCACACCAAAACAAAAATCCACATGTCCCTAGTATTCAAATAAACTGGGGCATGGTTTTATTTTATTTTCGATGGTTGTTCCATCAAAATGGTTCCAAAAGTTGTAATTCAGTTGAATATTTCTTTTTACCTTTCCCTGCTAAGACCTTCTGATCAACTTTCGAGAATGCTAAGTCAGTATACTACGGGTGATGCCTCAGTCATTGTAAAGAGAGAAAAATAAATGAGAGAGTCTTATTGGTGAAAACCCTCACGGGCATTATAAGGCAATGGTGAGTTGAGAGAAAGACAAATGAGAGAGGTCAATTGGTGAAAACCCACAAAGGGCATCATTGATCGATTTAGGTCTTCATATATCTTGGCACAAGCATGGTTAAGACAAAGAACTCAGTTTCAAAGTGAAGTTTACAACAGAATTTCGAGAATTAGACGGTTCAAACGGATCGGGCATCCAGTCCAAAGTGCATGTCATGTTCATTGAAGTCAGCATATTCCTCCAGATAAGTCCTTTCTTATTTGTTATTTTTCCCCTGAAAGGGACACTTCTTGATTAAGTTGTAATACATGTTAGTTCACTTTCTTGTTTTCTTTCGCATTACATTCTTGAGTCCCTTTCAGTCTAATTTTGTCAAAGCAAAGCAAAGAAAAGGCCATAAAATTAGGTACAGTTTCCCCGTTATATAAAGCAAATATTGCTAGGCATAAACCGTATGGGCAAAGGCATAAAGCCATCTGTGATTTTCCTTGATGAGCAAAAGGCTGGAAGGACTGAACAATGTTCCAAGGGTCAACAAAAGTTACTCAGTTAAAAGTTTTTTGGGAGCAAGATTGTTTGCACCACAAACAAAAATGGTGATAGGCGCCAAATAGTCAGGTTTCTATGTTGAGAAACAAGATCTCCAGAAAGTAAGGATAGAATCTCCCGGCAATTTGTATAACCATCGACGGAGTTCATTTTTCTAACAAGTGTAATGGACGCAAGGTCAAGTCACCCAAGAAATCAAGGCCACAAATTGACCACCATTTTAAAACTAACGAATCTTTCTTTGTTCAAAGCAGGAACTGAATAGTTTTAGGAAACAATTCGTGAATGGACGAACCCCACCAAGTGAAGTTCTCAAAATCCTTGTTTTTCTTCCAATATACATATAATCATGTTACTTTTAGTTTAATTTTAAGGAACCAATACCCTATCTTTAACATAGGGTACTACATCCCTTGGTTGCATTACTTTTTGCCAACATAGGGTACGACATTCCCTAGTAGCATCTCAGAGAGCCACGAGCCTCATCTCATTGCCAAACACAGGGTACTACATCCCCTGGTTATATTTTTCATTGCTAACATAGGGTACGACATTTCCTAGTAGCATCTTAGAGAGCCACGAGCCTCATCTTACTGCCAAACACAGGGTACTACATCCCCTGGTTGCATTTTAGTGCCAACATAGGGTACGACATTCCCTAATAGCATCTCAGAGTGCCACGAGCATCATTTTATTGCCAACATAGGGTACGACATCCCCTAGTAGCATCCTAGAGTGCCACGAGCCTCATTTTATTTCTAACACAGGGTACTACATCCCCTGCTCGCATTATGTTTTGCCTACGTAGGGTACAACATTCCCTAGTAGCATTTCAGAGCGCCACGAGCCTCATCTTATCACCAACATAGGGTACTACATCCCCTGATTGCATTACTTTCTGCCAACATAGGGTACGACATTCCCTAGTAGCATCTAAGAGTGCTACGAGCCTTATTTTTATTGCAAACATAGGGTAAGACATTCCCTAGTAGCATCCCGAGGGCCACGAGCCTCACCTTATTGCCAACATATGGTACTACATCCCCTGGTTGCATTTCTCATTGCTAACATAGGGTACGACATTTCCTAGTAGTATCTCAGAGTGCCACGAGCCTCATTTTATTGCCAACATAGGGTACGACATTCCCTAGTAGCATATCAGAGAGCCACGAGCCTCATCTTACTGCCAAACACAGGGTACTACATCCTCTGGTTGCATTTTAGTGCCAACATAGGGTACGACATTCCCTAGTAGCATCTCAGAGAGCCACGAACCTCATTTTATTGCCAAACACAGGGTACTACATCCCCTGGTTATATTTTAGTGCCAACATAGGGTATGACATTCCCTAGTAGCATCTTAGAGTGCCACGAGCCTCATCTTATTGCCAACACAGGGTACTGCACCCCCTGGCTGCATTACTTTTTGCCAATATAGGGTACGCCATTCCCTAGTTGCATCTCAAAGTGCCTTGAGCCTTATCTTATTGCCAACATACTACATACCTTGGTTTCCATCCATCTTATTAACATAGGGTACGACATCCCCTATTATCAAACAAAAAAAAACATCTTTTTCAATTCTTTATTTTGCAATAGCAAAGGTAGTTTAATGTATTTTCAATAATTTACAAAACTTTCCTAGTGCAAACTGGGGCAGAAAATTTTTGTTTGTTTTGTTTGTTTGTGATGGCTTGTAGGTTTTTCTGCAAAGCACGGATTGGATGTGCAAAAATAAGATTCCAACTCTTGCCAAAAGAAAGTGGAACCTTTGATCTCAACATCAGCCGCAACCAACTTTGACATAATGCGTGCGAAGATATAGGGTCTCAAGATCCATCTTCTCATTATCAGATCAAGAAACAAGCTTGTGAGAATATTTCATAGTTTGTTGCATCGAGAGCATCAAGTTTCAGTCTAAAGTCAATGGGAGAAGCAACTCAAGAATCAAGACTAGACTCCAGATGACTTTTAGATAGGAATTTTGTAACTCTTAGATTTCAAGAGTATGTAATTTTCTATTCAATTTGCTGTAATAGTAGGAACCGCGGACCGGAACCTCGATAAAACTTCGCTCGATTCTCCATCTAAGCATACTCCATCACTTTTCTTCCACTTGAACTACACGTGACATTATTTCCTTATAACCCAGGATATGTAGGCTGCCTAAAACCAAGGCTCGGTCACATCTTTTTTTTTTATCTTCTTTTCCTTTTTAAATAATAGTGAGGTAAAAAATCAGTCACCATGTTCATTTTCTTTGCCTGAAAACTCTTCATGTTTCCAAGCAAAGAGGGGCATGCTGTGAACAACTAATTATATATATATATATATATATAGTTTCTTTTAATAATTAAACTATAGAATTTTTTTTAATATCACTTAAAGTACATGTATATATTTAATTTTCCGATATTGTAAGAAATATTGGTTAATCTTCTTATCTTTATAATTTAATTTATCTTTTAAAATAAAATTAAAAAAAAAGACAAAATGAAGTTAACGTGAAAGATATTAAGTTTGTTATTAAACTTTTATCTCAAAAAATCTATTGTTTTACTTGCTAACAACTATCACAATCCCATAATCCCCATATAAGTCCTAACTAACCCCCACGATCTACTCCTCCTAATCCCACATTTCCCTAACTCCCTCACATCTCCCCTCGTAAGTCCTCCCCACTTTTCCACATCCTCGCATCAATTATAAAACACACAATGCACTATATAATACACTCACTTTTAGCAACAAAGGAAGACGGAAAAAAATGAAGAGAATTGAGTAAAGAGAAGAAGAATGATCATTGTTCTTTGATAGTAAATATTCATTTGAAAAACCGTTTAGTTAAGTCAATTAGTGTGAAGCCGGAGTTCGAGATTTCGTTCGCGGTTTCGAGTTCGTGGTTCTAGAAAAGTTAGCATTGCTAGCTTTGGAAATCAGTAGATTGTAGCTGTGATTTTGTTGAAATCTTCATAAAAAGGTTCATCTCCGTCTCTTTAATATTTGGCCTCATTAAATCTTAAGTATGATGAGTAATTTGTGTTTTGCTTGAAAATTGATAAATGATCGTTGGAATTTAGAGTCTAACTCAAAAGTGTCATGGAGCCCATTTCATCCATTTTTTGTGCTTAATCTGGTTTTGTTTCTCGTGTGTAAATGTTTGAGTATTTGCTCTTGTCAAAAAGGTTTAAAGCTCTTAAAGATGAGTGCCCAACATGATATTTTATTCTTTAGTTGTTTTTAAAAAGTTCTTTCGTAGTATTTGATTAAAGAAATTCTCTAGTCCTTTAAAATATGTGTTGGTTTTGGTCCTATTTATTGCTTCTAAGTGCCTGCTGTCATTAATTATTTTTATGTGCTTGAATGTTACTAGTTGTCCGGGGCACTAAATTGTCATGCCATCTTGTTGTTTTGATAGATTTGTTTAGATACTTATTGTGGTGAATTTGAGTCACCTATTTAGTTTTGGCCTTAAGGATATAAAAGGAGGCAATTTTAAACTCACTCAATGAAAGGTTCACATGATACATTTGAGAAGTTAAAATTGGGTGGGGTGCAGTAGTTTTTAGATGGTTCTTTTTTTTATTGCTTTTAATTCACATTTTTCTATTCTACTAGTATTTTACTTTACTTTTCATCTTCTTTAAATGGTTTGGGTGTTATGTGCTGGATGCCTTATTCTGTTGATTTAAAAAATAAATATTCATAGAAAATGCTTTAGGCGCGACTTAATCTATCATCGTGATTGTGTACACGTTCGCGTGACATAATTACGATTTTTAAAATAAATTAAGGTACGCGTTCGCGCGACTTTGGCCAAGCTTTCTTAAATAATTAAGTGTTGTGAATTGTATACATGTACGCGTGACATGATTCTTGACACGCCAAATAAAAAGAGTACACGTACGCGTGACTCGTTTCGAGATAATTTCATAATTACGAATAATCAAGCAATTAAAAGCGGTAAAAAGGTAAATGTACATGGGTTCTAAAATAAGTAATTAAATAATTTAATTAAGTCATGTATGATTAAAGCGACCGTGCTAAAACCACGGAATCCGAGAGTGCCTAACACCTTCTCTCGGGTTAACAAAATTTCTTACCCGGTCTTCTGTGTTCGCGGACCGTAAAATAGAGTCAAATTTCCTCGATTTGGGATTTAAAATAAACCGGTAACTTGGGACACCAAAAATTATCCCAAGTGGCGACTCTGAATCTAATAAATAATCTCATTTCGATTAATGTCACTTAAATTGGAAAAACCCCTTTGGCTGCCTATCCCTAGGGAAAAAGGAGGTGTGACAGAGGAATGACAAGTGAGTGATGGATTAAGAGTTTAATTCCTAGGTTACAATAGGTTGTAATCTAAAGTTACTCGGTTAGTGAAGTTAAAATCCTACGAGTGTAGGTCATGGTTTTTAATCCAGTGAGTTAGGAGTTTTTCACGTAAAATTATATTGTGTCTTTTACTTATCTCTTATTATGTATGTTCTGTGGGATCTGATTCTCTATATAGTTTGGTGGACCCTAAGCATCTATCATAAACACTGTTTAAAGACGTACATCAAATAGCCCCATGTTTGCTTATTAAGATCTATTTCTATGGTAATTAGACAATTGAAATATCGCGGGTCACATAATGCATTGGGGAGAGCATGAAATCGGAAACATGCATATTTGATAGAAAAAAGATCTAGAATATCCAAGTCGGGAAATTTTAAAATTAGATGGTTTGATAATTAAGCCATTGAAGAGGGCACTGGAAGGCACTATAATTTTAAAACTTTAAATTGAAGTTAAAGGTATACCTACATGTATAGTTGCTCAAGTGGGAGTAGTTTGTACAATTGTTTTCCACTAGAAGATTTACAAGAAGAAGCTTGAATATTTGGTGCATGGAAAAAGACAAAGTAGAGCATTCTCAAAATTAAATGTGCTAGCTTTTTTATTTTTTGGGAAAAATAAAAGATATTACTCTTTCCGTTTTAAATTAGTTTGACTCATCACGAAATTTAAGAAAAAAAAAAATTTAAAATTTGTGGTCTTAAAACCTTAAGGGGTAAAAACTTTATGGGGTCATGACATTTGTGTGGTTATAAAAGGTTCTCAATAAACGTAAAATGAAAAATTTAAAGTTGAATTATTTTCAAATTTAAAAATATATTATTTATTCTGAAATAGATTAAGAAAAAAAGTATTTCATCTAATTTAAAATAGAGGGAATATTAATCACCACAAAATAAATACAAACGAAATCTGTGCAGACTCATTTAGCTTAGCATACCTACTAGGCAGGGCTGCTAATAATCTATATAGCTGCAAAATAAAATCCCATCTGTACAATTTATCTTTTCCTTTCTATGTTTCCTTCACTCCAAAACTATGACCACTCTAATCTTGCACTCTACAAAATTATAAACAGGAAAATAGAATACTTTTAACTTTCAAAAAGTTTTCCCCTCCAATGCTTTATCATGTTCCATTTTTAGGAGTTCATGATGGAAAAAGAATGAAGCACAAGCATCCACACTTTTTTTTTTTGTTTTTCACTCGGTATTCGGTACCTAAATTGGGATCCGACTAAATTAGCGCTCCCTAACAAAGGTAACTCCATACTCAGGGACTCGAACCCGAGACATGTGGTTAAGGATAAAGAAGTACTTACCACTCCACCACAACCCTTGTTGTTCAAGCATACACACTTTGTTTCTCTTCCAAGATGAAGACGCTTTTGGATTTTTTTATTTTTAATTTTAATGTCAAGCTATGGGATGTTATTTAGTGATCATTTAAAGTGATTCTGACAATAGTTGTTAAAAAAACATTAGTCCTTCATTTCCAAAATAATTGTATTAAAGATTCTTTTCGTTTGGTTATTCTAAGATGTCAATTGCAATTATTCTTAATCCAGAAGTTTTATGAGACCAGCTTTTACTCTTTTCAATACATTTTTTTACAATTAATTTTTCGAAATATTTTGTAGGATATACAAAAGCTAATTAATCACATATTGCATCAAGCCACCCCACTTCGGAACATTAAAATTGCAACCTAAACCAGGAACCCTTGTATCATAAAGGTGATAGCTACTATAACAACAATAACAACAATCCAGTATAATTTCACTAGTGGAGTATGGGGAAGGTAGTGTGTACGTAGACCTTACCCTACCATGGGGTAGAGAGGCTGTTTCCAAATGACCCTCGGCATCCTTCCCTCCAAGAACTCACCACCTTACTCTTGGTGTGACTCGAACTCACAACCTCTTGGTTGGAAGTGGAGAGTACTTACCATCAGATCAACCCACCTTGTAAAGCTGACAGCTACTGAGTTATAAAAATGTCCGTATCGCCGGTCAGCCACCGTGAAGATTGGTTGACTGGAAATGTATTAATTAAGTAATACAAATGATACTCGAATGATTAGATGCTTTGGCATAGTAAATTAATTATTCTAAGAAGTTAATGATGCGAGAACCACTTAATATATTTTTGGGTATTTTCTTGATAACTATAACTCCCTCCTTCTATTTTAATTGACACTATCTTTTTATTAGTCGACTCCAAAAAGAATAACATACTTTTATATTTTCTTAATGAAAAGTTTTATATCCATATAAATGCTTTGAAATTGTTTAAGACCATAGATTTTAAAATTTTTGTTATTGCACAAATATTATGACATATTTAAGATTATAATTTATAAAAGTCTTTTTTTTTTAATTAAATTTTGTGACAGTCAAATAAAATAAAACGGATCGGATTATTGTTTAGATCACTTTTTCTTTTGTCCTGTTTTCACGTTTCCTTCTGACTATGGGGCATTGTGATTATTTATGCGGAAGTCACCAATAATTACACTGAAGTGTTCAACACAAAGGAGAAAGCTCCATTAAATTAGGAGAATTTTAAGGAGACAAAGACTTATTCTATATATCAGTGTCTTTAGGTGGACTCTGCCAATAGTTTGGGTGCTTTGCACTATTAGTGAGAAATTTCTTACACACTTAAATTAAATTTGATTTATATATAATAACATGTTCTCGTTCTGACAAAATTGATATGGTAATGAGCAAAGTACTTTTTAATTACTATTTTGTTATTAGTTCACTAAAAAAACTGGCATATTTTTATATTTAAAAAAAATTTACACTTCTCATTTTACCTTGAATGAGTAATTTTTTATACTCGTAAAAGATTTAAGACAATGTTTGAGGTTGCAAATTTCAAAAGCCTCCATTTTTACCCCTTAAATATTGTGTCGATTCAAACTATGTAACATGAATAAAAACGGCTGAAATTGCATTAATGGTATAAAAGTTCTCTATAAGTCTATATACGGTCAAACATCTCTATAACAACATTATTTGTTTTGATATTTTTTGGATGCTATAGTAAAGTATTGTTATAGAGGATATATATATTATAACATAACGTAAAAATCGATTGGTTATAGGCTTTCAGATTTGTTTTTTAGCTTATGTTGTTAAAATCCTACTCGTACTCTCTCTCTCTTTATCTATAAAAATGTATATTTAATGTTTTTCAAAATTATGAACTGATATTACCCCTTTTTTAAAAAAAAAAATTAATATTCACTCTGTTCATCTCTTCTTCCCAATTGTTTAAAAGATCAGATCTGAATCAATCTTTTTCTTAACATCTCCTTCTTTAACCACACCCTCGCCATAGTTAAATTTAATTACCCTTTTAGTGCCCTAGTTGTAATATCTGAACTTGTGGACTTTTTAACTAGTTTCTCCTAGGAATTTACAGGTTAATCCATTAGAGCTATTAAGAAATTGGGAAGATAACCATATAGTTAGAGTGATTTTATAAAAATTTACAAAATATGAAATATAGACATGATATGAAATATAGACATAATATGAATAACTTAATAAGGGTAATAAGCAGTCATAATTTATTAAACAGTAACTTACATGATTATAGGAGAGAGATTTCCCTTTCGGTGAACCCGAAAGAATTTTACTGGACTTGAAAATAAATACTTGCACACCGGAACATAGAATTTATTTATCTTACAGACTTAGCATAGGAGCTAACATATCATACATATAGAAATATTTTACAGAGAGGGGTTTGAGAGGGGTTGTGGATGATGAACGGTTGAAAGAAAAGATGGGTTTGTGTTTTTTCTTTTGATTGCTTCTCTTCTTTTTTTTTCTTTCTTCAGTCTCTCCTTCTTTTATAGCTGAAATCTTTGTGCGGATTTAAAAACGGACTCTAAACTCTTTTAGAATTTTTCTTTTCAGCCTTGTCGGGTACTTCTTTTGAGCCCCATCCTCACATGGCTTGAACAGAAATGATTCTCTTTTATTTGTCTTTTTACAATTATTTTCTCCACTCGCTCATTATTTTCAAAGTTTGTTACAAGTCTCTTTCAGTTTTGTTTCAAGTCAAGTCTTCTTCAGCTATTTTCAGTCTTCTTTTTCACATGTCTCCGTATTACTTACTTTATGTCATTTCTCTTTTTGCTAGTTGTATTATGGTACTCTTATATCAGATAGCACCTCTTGTATTTTTATGTATCAAGATTGTGTAGTGCTACTGAATCAAAGCTCATCTCTGAATCTTCGTTTGGGTCTTGCGCATCTTGATAATAGTTTCCGTCTTCGTAATTACCATCTTCTCCTGATCTTTGGGATATTTCTGGACCGGGACTTGGACTGTTTCTTTCTGGGCTGGGATATTTAATAATATGTTTGTCTTGCTTATCTTTGTCTTGAAAAAACTTCTCCAATGTTTGTTTAACAATAATTTCTATTTTTTTATTTTTTTTCTTTTTGGAAGTTGTTCCCTTTTTTTCTTAATACTTCTCCTTGTATCAATGTTTTTGGTAGTCTTCTTCTTAACTGGCTTGATGATCCTTCTTCTTCACTTTTTAGCAAAGTGACAGCCATCAATGGATTTGATAGGTCTTTACCGGCTACCGTTTGAACCGGACTAGCTGTATCTTCATCTGATACAGTGGGTTTTATTGCATTCAGTATAGAATGCACACCCCTCTCATCCATTTTATTTTGAGATGGAGAACTCAAATGAGAGACTTCTTGGGTCTGAGATTGTACTAGCTCAAACTTTATTGCTTGAAGTCTCTGTTCTAATACTTTTAGCTGCTCCATCATTCTTGATTGTTCTTGTTCTAGGGTTTCATTCTTTTGGTTGAGTCTTTTGAAAGCTTCCGTCATTGAAGAACAATGGTCACAAAAAATTATTTTGTCTGTGTCTTTTTGGATATTATATTGGGGTATTTTTTCTGGATTTTGTCTAAGAGCTGGGGAGATATAATAATTTGGTCCTAATATTCCTCTTGTATAGTCTAATGCTTCAGTAAAGTCGTTGAAACCTTTGAATAAGGGTTTTTCAAAATCTTTAATAGAATCTAATACTTCCAACCATGTTTGAAAAATACCATTTTTCTTGCCATGTATAACTACATAATATTTAAATCTTTTTTTTTGGTTTTCGTCTGTGAAAAATTGTCCTAAAGCATTAAGCGCTGCTATAAAGTATTTAGTATCCTTTTTATTATAAGCTATCCATAAATTATCTATCAAACACCTTTGTGGTCTGTCTCTGACACATTCTGGTAATATTCTAAAGGACATATTTGAAGGTAGAAAAAATATTAGATTATGTTTTTCAAAATATATTCTATCTATACTAGCCTGTTCTACTGATGCATGTCGTTTAAATAAAAGATTACCTAACATTGTCTGAGAATACTTGTCTGTGGGTGAGGCGTTGATGCCCTTTCTCTTGTCTCCAGTCTTGGGGGCTGTTGGTCTCATGCTGTAAATACAATATACTTATTAATTAACAGTAATCTTTAATCTACTTAATTGGTCTGCTAAATTATTTTCTTTTCCTTTAATACGTTCAAATACTAGGTTATATATTGATATAGTATCAATAAAATTTAACCATCTTCGTCTGCTACTATTTTTCTCATTTATTTTTTGGTGAAATCTAACTATAGCTTCGCAATCAGTTCTAATTAATACTTCTGATTTATTTAATATATATATAATCTAAAACTATTTAATCCATAGATTACAGCTAATATTTCTGTATCTATACTACTCATATTTTCTTTTTCTTTATATTTACCACTTTGATACGCATATATTTTTTCTTCATTTTTATCTTTATATTTATTGGTTTTTGCCTTTAATACTGCTCCCCATCCTTCAAAACTTCCATCTGTTTCTATAATTAAGTAGTCTGTTTCTAACGGCATGTTTAGGTCAGGAATATTTTTTATTTTTTATTTAATTTTTTGTACTAATTGTATATCTTCTGAATTAAAATGTTCTGTCCTGTAGAGCCTGTCTTAGCATATAAAGGTCCTGCTATTTTTCCTAAATCTTTTATGAAACTTCTTGCATAATTTACTATTCCTAAAAATTTCTGTAATTCTTTAATATTATCTAATTTATCTGGCATTTCTAAAGCTTTTTTAGCTATGTGGGGTTGTAATTTAATTTTTCCATCCCCTAATACTACTCCTAAAAAATTTATATAATTCTTACATAGCTCCTTCTTCTTTTTACTAATTATTATTTCATTATCGATAAATAATCTAAAGACTGTTTGTAAATGTCCTAAATGTTCTTTAATATCTTTGCCTAATATACCGTCTACGTATACTAAAACAAATCTTTTATATTCTCCAAATATACTATCCATTTTTCTTTGAAAAATAGGTGGTGCTGTCTTTAGTCCAAATGTCATTACTAGCCATTCAAAATGCCCTTTAGGGCAAGTGAATGTTGTCCATTCTATACTCTCTTCATGTATTTTTACTTGCCAATATCCTGATTTACAATCAAATTTACTAAATATCTTTTTTCCTTGTATTCTATTTATTAGTTCTGTTTTATCAGGTAATTTATATCCATCTGTTTTGGTATTATCATTAAGTCTTTTATAATTTATTACCATTCTTGCTTTTCCTCTTACTATTTCGCTATGATTTCTTACCATAAAAGCGGCTGACCTATGTTTAGATGTAGATCGTCTAATTACACCTAAATTCATAAGTTCTTTTATTTGAATTTTAAAGTCTTCTAGATCTTGGTTTGTGGCTTCTATTGAGGCTGTTTTAATTATATATTCTGGGTTTATTATATCTAATTTACACATAACTTTATTATTTTTTCAATGTTTTAAGGGTTTTTCTCCTATTATTTCTATTTCGTCTAATATTTTTATTATGTTATCTAAATCTTTTTGATTTTTTATTATTCCTATTTTTTCTATTCCTGATCTAAAATTATATAAATCTATTTCAACATCTATTAAAGTATAATCTTTTTCTAATATATCTTGATTATCTTCTAATATTAGGTCTTTAGATTCTTCTTCTATCTTACAACATGTATTTTTGTCTCTACATTCTTTGCAACATTCTTTTTGCTTTTCTTGTAGATTTTTCTGATCTATTTTTAGTCTTGTTCTTATTTTAGTTCCTGTATTTATTGTTTGTACTGGGGTATGGGTAATATTCTTAAAAAATATTACACCATCTCTACTAATTAAACAACTACCATTATTTTATAGTATAAAACTTAATCCTAATACAAAGTCTGCATTTATATTTAAGTCTCTTACCCATATTTTATCTAACTTATAACTAGGCTTATAGAAATCTAAACATCTATTTTTAAAACTAATTTGTGATTTATCTATATAATGTTTATATATATTATGTGTCCCATCCATTTGCATTGTTGCGACTGGTTTGTCTAAAGTTTTAATTAATTCTTGTGGAACTATTCTTTTATTTATTATACATCTCGTACATTCAGAATCTACTATTGCCATTGTTTCTATCTCATAGTCTTCTATTTTAATTCGTGCAAGTATTTTTATCGTACTTAATTTTTTATCTTCATTACATATTAATACACCGTGATCTTCTACACTCATTTGTTCTTGATCTTCTTGATCATGTTCTTTAGTCTCTTCTAGTATTTTCTTCTCTTTTTCTAATTTTTGTATTCTTTTTTCTAATTCATTTATCCTTATTTCTAATATCATTATTCTTAGATTGAATGTAGAATCTAAGTTTGGATTACCTATTTCTTTATCTTTCTTTTCTAATTTTATTTTATATTCTTTTTTTATGCATATGATACATCCTTCTAGATAACATAGTTTACACTTAGCCCTTTTATTTTTACTGGGGTACTATTTACATATACAACATTGATTAGCCCTTTTACTTTTACTGGGGTACCATTCTATATATATATATATATATATATAACTTAAACCTTTTGGCGTAACCGGATGCTGATTGAAGTAGAACGACTAGTTCACCGAAATTAGTCCCAAAGGTGTCCACTCACAAATAGAAACTTCTAAACGTATAATAATAATAATAAAGTGGTCCTTAATTCGGATCAAAACCTCGAAGTAAGCGGAATGACTATTGACTTTCTGAGATACTGCTTGGACCATGAGTGACAATATGGGTGCCATTATCGGCTGGATTTTGCTCCTTGCCACAAGTACACTTCACGTATCCAACCAATGGAATGCCACTATACCTATAATACCAATAAGTTTTTCCTACTTCCTTTTTATTTTTCCTTTATTCATTTGGTTTCTCAATAATTATTTTTCCAATTATAACTCCTACACTCACATGGGCTGCACAAACAATTTCTCAAAATTGGAATTTTTCTGCTGGGCCTTTCTCTTTTCTCTATGCCAATAGAAATACAATCTTTTATACTCTAATCTTTGGTATTATTAGAAAATGGCATGTAGAGCTATAAAACAGAAATGACACCTGGAGCTCATGATCAAAACGAATCCAAAGTCTTTGTTAAGAATACCTTAATTTAGTGAAGATATAGTCACCAACTCCACTATTTCATTGTCGATTATCATAATGTACGAACACTAACATGTATAAGCCATAGGTTTAGTCACATGCAGCCCCGTTGCTTTTACTACGTTAAAAATTCAATGAATTTATATTTGGTTCGCCACTTTTGAGATTTCTCTTGTCGTTAGACATAATTGGAATTGGACCGAACCAAGATCCTTTAGTTGGGGGAATTCTAGTACTGGCAGATGCAAAAAGTAATGACAACAGATATGCATTGTAGCGATATTTTGTTCCAACTAAATATCGAAAATATTAAGTGCCCGGCTAGTTAGTTGGCCTGTCAAAGTCAATGTTGACCATTTTTCTTTTTAAATTGCAAGACATGCATTTTTTAAAACTTACCGGTTGAGGTATGGCCAAATGATTGCATGAATATGGCTATAAATAGAGGAGGCTTTTGCACAAACGAAGAACAAACAAGTGGAAGCTCAAGCTGGTCACTAGACTCACTACTATAGTCTGAGCTTACATTAACTGTTATTGAAAGAGTCATGGCTACTTCTAGTCGTTCTTTATGCATGGCTCTTCTTGTACTAAGCATTGTTATGGCATGTATGAAGCGGGGACATGGGGAGGATGGAGATGATTATTGCTACTATGGTGGCTGGCGTGGATGCAAAAATCGTGTTGGAGGAGGAGGAGGAGGCGGTGGAGGTGGTGGAGGAAGTGGTAATGGAGGTTCTGGGCATGGAGAGGGTCATGGTGCGGGGGCAGGTGTAGGTGTGGGAGGTGGTGGTGGTGGCGGAGGTCAAGGAGGTGGTGGGGGTAATGGAGCTGGTGGTTCAGGTCATGGCGAAGGATTTGGAGCTGGAGTTGGTGCTGAAGGTGGTGGAGGTGGTGGAGGGTCCGGTGGTGGAGGTGGCAGTAGTGTTGATGGAGGTTATGGTCACGGTAGTGGTTTTGGAGCCGGCGGAGGTTTTGAAACTTTAGGACGTAAAGGTGGTGGTGGTTTTGCAGGGGGAGGTGGAGGAGGTGGTGGCGGTGGTGGTGGTGGGGGTGGTTCAGCAGGAGGATCAGGTCATGGTAGTGGCTTCGGTGCTGGAGCTGGTGTGGGAGTCGACGGGGGAGGTGGAGGTGGTGGCGGAGGTGGTGGCGGCGGCGGTGGCACCAATGGTGGGTATGGTTATGGAAGTGGTTTTGGAATGGGTATAGGTTTTGGTGAAAATGGAGGTGGTGGGGGTGGAGGAGGAGGAGGAGGCGGAGGTGGAGGTGGAGGTGGTGGCAGCAATGTTGCTGGTGGAGGTTCTGGTCATGGCAGTGGATTTGGAGCAGGTGGTGGAGTTGGTGGCGCAGCCGGTGGCGGTGGTGGAGGAGGTGGAGGAGGAGGAGGAGGAGTTAAAAATACTAGTGATGATAATGGTGGTGGTGAAGGTTATGGTGAAGGATATGGGCATGGAGAAGGCAGTGGCTATGGTGGAAATAATAATGGTGGCATTGGAATGGGATTTGGAATGGGTATGGGATTTGGTTTTGGCATTGGAACAGCTGGTACTAGTGGAAATTCTAGTCCTGTTGATGAAGCTAGCAAGAATGTTGACAAACAACCCTAAAGTCCTCAGCTCCAACTTTGCTCAAAAGATGAACAAAATAGTCAACCAATCATTTGCCATGAAAATTGTAGTATTTGTTTTTTCCCTGTTCGAGTATAACGAGAATTAGTCGGATAAGGTTACTGAGAGACAGACAGAGAAGAGATTCATGTTGACATTGTATTGTACCATGCCATGCACAATGAGCAAAAACCATATACTATTTGTATTAATATTTGTTTGGCAATTCGTTTAAAATAAAGGGGTCTTTATTCGTGCAATTTGACAAATGCATGCTATTCCTTTCTTCTCATTCTTCCCTTTTGTTTTTCCTTTTTGGGTGTATGATTGAAACATTTGATTCATTCTCCCATTTGATTAAACATACATGTAAAAGTGAGTTGAAAACATTATTGTATCTGTTAAATCTGACATTGAGGATGAGCTTGAAGCTCGATCTAGAGCTCCAATGGAGTCCTTTTAGAGGATTCTATGAGAGAGAGTTTGTGAGAGATAAAAGTAAAAATTGAAAAGTAAAAATCTGACCCCTTTTTCATTACTACACCGAGTATATACATGTGTGGATACAGCTAATACTGAGCTGGTCACTAACTACACAACTAACTCTACTCAATTACAGTTAACTAACATCACCAACTATACAATTAACTTATAACAATATAATTATACAAGTCTTAAT
This sequence comes from Nicotiana tomentosiformis, assembly GCF_000390325.3. NCBI lineage: Eukaryota > Viridiplantae > Streptophyta > Magnoliopsida > Solanales > Solanaceae > Nicotiana > Nicotiana tomentosiformis. Next base: position 83,884,322 of record NC_090813.1, on the reverse strand, counting down.
ACCCCCCTCAAGTTGGAGATGTTGTGTACACTGCCAACTTGCTCAAAATTGCTGAGTGCTTCACTCCTGTTAGAACCTTGGTAAGGACATCAGCCAACTGATTGTCTGTTGCTACATGCTGAAGTGAGATAAGTCCCTCTTGTAGCTTGCTTCTGACAAAGTGACAATCCACTTCTATGTGTTTTGTCCGCTCATGAAACACAAGATTTCTTGCTATATGTAGAGCTGATTGGCTATCACAAAAGACTTCTACTGGTTTACCAAAGGACACATTGAGCTCTTCAAGTAATCTGCACAGCCACACCAATTCCCCTACTACTTTTTTTAGTGCCCTATACTCTGCCTCTGCTGATGACAATGAAATGGTCTCTTGTTTCTTAGATTTCCAACATATAGGACTGTTCCCTAATAGAATTAAGTAATCACTCACTGATTTCCTTGAGTCTGGGCAAGCAGCCCAATCAAAATCACAATAGGCTCTAACATTATAGTTTGGATCATGTGACATGAATATTCCCATGGAGGGGTCACCCTTCAAGTATCTAAGCAGGTGAAAGGCTGCTTTCAAGTGGGGTTCTCTTGGATCTTGCATGAATTGGCTAAGATGTTGTACACTATAGGCTATGTCTATTCTTGTGTTGGTGAGAAAGTTCAATTTCCCAACCAGCTTTCTGTAATAGGTGGGATCAGTTAATGCAGTCCCCTCTTTAGCTTTCGACTTCACCGTTGGATCAAGTGGAGAGGCTAGGCTACTATAATCTATGCAGTTGTACTCTTTTAGCAAATCAAGCACAAACTTTCTTTGTGAAATTACAACTCCATCAGCTTTATAGAATATTTCCAGACCCAGAAAATAGTGGAGCTTACCCAAGTATTTAATCTTGAAACTTTTATGTAGGAATGCCTTCAGTTCCTCTATCTCCTCCTTGTTTGTTCCTATCAGTATTACATCATCTACATATACTGTCACATATATTGTTGATTCAGTTGTCTTCTTGTAGAAAAGTGAATAATCATACATAGAGTGGGTATATCCCTTACAGCATAATGCTTCCCTCAATTTTGCATACCATTATCTGCTTGCCTGTTTGAGGCCATACAAGGACTTCTTGAGTTTGCATACTAGATGTCCATTGTCTACTACCAAACCTTGTGGCACTTCCATATACACCTCTTCATGAAGGTCTCCGTGAAGAAAGGCATTGTTCACATCTAGCTGAAATATATCCCAGCCTTTCTTGACTGATGCAGCTATGAGAGCTCTTAGTGTTAGTAATTTTCACCACAGGACTGAATGTTTCTGTGTAATTAATTCCAGCTTGCTGGGTATACCCCTTTACCACTAACCTGGCCTTGAACCTTTCTACACTTCCATCTGCCTTATGCTTCACTTTATACACCCATTTACATCCTATGGCTTGTTTCTCAACTGGTAATGGTACTAGCTCCCAAGCGTTGTTGGCATGCAATGCCTCAAACTCTTGTGTCATTGCTGCTTGCCAGGCAGGATACATAGCTGCTTCCTCATATGAGTTAGGCTCGTTGTCACTGTAAGTGCTTCTCATAGGGCACTGATTATCCTGATTTAGATTCTCAGTAGATATGTGAATGTGAGGAGAGGATAAGGCATTAACAGAAAGAGATGCATTGGTGTTTTTGGCATTTGGTTTCAGCTGGGGTAGTTTGTTAACATAATCCCTCAAATATGTGGGAACTTTGTGTGTTCTATGAGATTGCCTTGGTGCCAAGACATGTTCAGGTGAGGTATTCCCTACATATCTTATTGGTGAGTCATTTTATGGATCTTCTGGAGTATGTGAATCAAGTGAATCTATGTTATTGGGGGAAAGGGATGAAGGATCAGATGACAAATCTGGATGTGTGACATTTGAAACCCCTTGATCATTTGACTCACTAGTTTGACTTTGCTCATTCTCACTAGACATGTGATCAATGAAAGGAATGGATTGAAGGACATAGGGAAATGAAGAAGTATCCTTAGACATACTAAAAGGGAAGATATTTTCATTGAAAATTACATCTCTAGATACATGTGTTTTCTTGGTGGCCAGACTGAGCACTTTGTATCCCTTTACCCCAAAGGGATATCCAATAAAAACATGTGGTGTGGTTCTAGGTTCAAATTTATCTTTGTGGATCTTGGGTACTGTAGGATAGCACAAGTACCCAAAACTCCTCATGTGAGAGTAGGTAGGTTTTCTGTTATGTAATAGTTCATATGGTGACTTGCCCTTGAAGTGAGAAGAAGGCAGTCTATTTATTATATAGGTTGCACATAGGATACATTCACCCCAATATCTTAGAGGTAATTTTGACTGGAATAAGAGGGCTCTGGCTGTTTCCAATAGGTACTTATGCTTTCTTTCCACTATGTCATTTTATTGTGGTGTATAAGGACATGTCTTTTGGTGGATAATCCCTTTAGAAAGGAAGAACTGATTTGCTTCTGTATTATTAAACTCTAGGCCATTGTCTGACCTTATATATTGGATAGTGGTATTGAATTGGTTTTCAATCATTGACACAAAGTTTTTGATGACTTGTAGGGCATTACTTTTGTTGGTTAGTAGGTGAGTCCAGGTGGATCTACTGTAATCATCCACCATGATGATGAAATATCTGAAATTGTCATAAGTTGGCATATGGTAAGGACCCCAGAGATCAACATAAAGAAGTTGGAAGATCTTGGTAGAATTAATGGATTGTTTTGGAAATGGTAATCTCCCCTGTCTTTCCATTGGACAGACAGAGCAGGTAAATGGTTGTTTTGGTGAGAAAGATGCTGGAATACTGGATATTCCCTTCATACTAAAAGGGAAGATATTTTCATTGAAAATTACATCTCTAGATACATGTGTTTTCTTGGTGGCCAGACTGAGCACTTTGTATCCCTTTACCCCAAAGGGATATCCAATAAAAACATGTGGTGTGGTTCTAGGTTCAAATTTATCTTTGTGGATCTTGGGTACTGTAGGATAGCACAAGTACCCAAAACTCCTCATGTGAGAGTAGGTAGGTTTTCTGTTATGTAATAGTTCATATGGTGACTTGCCCTTGAAGTGAGAAGAAGGCAGTCTATTTATTATATAGGTTGCACATAGGATACATTCACCCCTATCTTAGAGGTAATTTTGACTGGAATAAGAGGGCTCTGGCTGTTTCCAATAGGTACTTATGCTTTCTTTCCACTATGCCATTTTATTGTGGTGTATAAGGACATGTCTTTTGGTGGATAATCCCTTTAGAAAGGAAGAACTGATTTGCTTCTGTATTATTAAACTCTAGGCCATTGTCTGACCTTATATATTGGATAGTGGTATTGAATTGGTTTTCAATCATTGACACAAAGTTTTTGATGACTTGTAGGGCATTACTTTTGTTGGTTAGTAGGTGAGTCCAGGTGGATCTACTGTAATCATCCACCATGATGATGAAATATCTGAAATTGTCATAAGTTGGCATATGGTAAGGACCCCAGAGATCAACATAAAGAAGTTGGAAGATCTTGGTAGAATTAATGGATTGTTTTGGAAATGGTAATCTCCCCTGTCTTTCCATTGGACAGACAGAGCAGGTAAATGGTTGTTTTGGTGAGAAAGATGCTGGAATACTGGATATTCCCTTCATCTTGATAAAGGGCACATGACCCAGTCTGTTATGCCACAACACATTTATGTCATTACTTGAAGGAAAGAAAGGATTGATACTATTCACAATGGGGAGTTGCACTTTATTATTTGGGGAACATGTATTAACAGCTGAATGAGATGTGCAATTATCCCTAGACAATGAGCTATTTACAGTGGAATGATAAAAACAGTGTGAGTTATGTGTGCAACAATTGGAAGAAACAGAACTAGCAATTGAACTATTTACAATTGATTTTGAATGGTTGTTCCTGAGACACCTTGGGCAGAGGAGATAGAGTCCATCACTGACTTTACCAATTTCCAGAGGCCTCTTCATTGAAGGGGCCTGCAGAATACAGATGTTATCAGTAAAGGCAACTATGCTATGAGGAGTTGAACTAGTTAATGAATGAATTGATATAAGGTTGTATTTGAAGGAAGGTATGTACATAACCTTATGCAAAATGATCTTAGGAAACAATGTCACACTTCCAATTTGTGTTACTCTTACCTTATATCCGTTTGGAAGAACTACCAATAAGGGATATGGTAAGGTTACAATGTTGGTTAATAAGGACATATTGAAGGTCATGTGATTAGATACTCCTGAATCTAATATCCAAGAGTCTGCCTTGTTTTTGAAGCACTCACAGGACAATTTGCTAAAATCAATAGAGGAAGTGCATACTATTATACCTGCAAAGTTCACAGCACCATTGACATAGTTTGTGCAACTGGAGCTTTCTCCTCCTGTTCCAATTTGAAAATGTTGCAGCAAGTTTATGATCTGTCCATACTCTTCCTTAGAGAGGTTGACTTGCCCGACCTCATTTCCATCTTCTGATCCATCTTTTCCAGTTGGCATTGCCTCATAAGGAGTCCCCTGCACACTAGCTACTATTCTCCTTCCTTTGCTGAACTTTTCAGCTTGGTTCATGTTCTGTCCTCTATTTGGATTCTGAGTGTGTGAATTTCCAAAGTTCTGAGGGTACCCGTGTAACTTGTAGCATTTGTCCTTAGTATGTCCTAGCTTCTTGCAGTAGTCACAAAATGGACGGGGCTTATTGCCTCCAGTTGAACTGTTATTGGCAGCATAATTTGTTCTGTAAGAACCAGGTTTTGATGTGTTGACACTTAGGGAAGCAGACTCAAATAGCATTTGATTATTTGGCTTGATCTCTCTCTGTTTCTCATCCTGAATGAGTAGTGAGAAGGCTTGTGCAAGATTTGGTAGCGGATTCATCATAAGAATGCTTCCACGTACGACAGTGTAGACTTCATTAAGTCCCATAAGAAATTGTATCAATCTTCTGTCCTGCTCGGCCTTGTGCATATTCTCCTTGGCACCACATGTACAGATACAACTGCAATGAGTCTTTTTGCTCAAAGTATTTAGTTCTTCCCACAGCTTCTTCAGCTTACTATAATAACATGTAATATCCAGCACACCTTGAGACAAGTCGTTTATCTCCTTTTGGATCTGGTATAGCCTAGCACCATTAGTCTGCTCATATCGATCCTCCAATTCTCTCCACAACTCAACAGCATTATTAGCATATTCCACACTATCCGCGATGTCTTTAGAGAGTGAATTTAGAATCCAAGACGTTACCATATCGTCGCATCGCTCCCATTGTCGGAATCTCTGAGATTGAGGCTCTGGTGGTTTACATTCTCCACTTATAAACCCAAGCTTATTTTTGACGGACATACCACGCATAACACTGCGTCTCCAAGACCTATATCCAATTCCACTAAAAGGAACCGAGACGAGCATCGCTCCAGGATTATCTGACGGATGTAGATAAAGAGGATCGCTTGGATCTATTCCAAAGTTTGTCGCAGCGGCGACACCAGCAGATGTGTCTTCCTGATCTAATGTGGCCATGAGTGTAAGATTTTGTTGAGTTACACACTAATTCCAGTAGAAATTTGAAGAATAGACTGTCAATTTGCGATTTGAAGAAATTAGGGCAAAAAAATAGAAAAAATCAATCAGACCAGAAAAGCAGAATTATTGGAAGGAAAAAATGGGGAAATTTGATGGAGACGATGACGGATAGTCGAGCATGAGCGTCCCTTGCTCTGATACCATGTTAAATCTGACATTGAGGATGAGCTTGAAGCTCGATCTAGAGCTCCAATGGAGTCCTTCTAGAGGATTCTATGAGAGAGAGTTAGTGAGAGATAAAAGTAGAAATTGGAAAGTGAAAATCTGACCCCTTTCTCATTACTACACCGAGTATATACATGTGTGGATACAGCTAATGCTAAGCTGACCACTAACTACACAACTAACTCTGCTCAATTACAGTTAACTAACATCACCAACTATGCAATTAACATATAACAATATAATTATACAAGTCTTAACAGTATCAAAACGCGCGGCGTGAGATAATAGTACATGAGTTTGTTTATTAAAAGTATAAACTTGCTGTTTGATGAAGTGATAACTGCAACAATTCTATTAAATCATTTGATAATAAAAGGAGTTAATTAGCACTACAAAAAACTTGATTTTTAGCAAAGTGGAATGGGATTCAGGCAAAAACTTCCAAATTACCCAAAGTATATATGCCTCATAACAGAGCTCATAATCACCTCCATAGTCAATAGAAAGTGAAAATTTAGCGTGTTTTGTCTGATGGAACTCACTCTTCAAGGAAAATGTTCTTCGAAAAATGTCTTTCATGGAAATATTTTCTTGGAAATGCTTTATGATGTTTGTTTGTTTGGTCAGTAGAAAATGCTTTCAGGAAATGAAATTAGCAAATTGGTCAGTACTGTTCTGACGCAATTTTTGAGTACTAAAAATTAATAGTAATATTTATATGTTAGTATGAGCAGTAATATAAAGTTAAAAATTAAAATAATCACCCAGAAATGACTTCCTCATTAGAAAACTGAAAACAGCTTCCTCTTGTTAAGATATGCCAGAGCATATACATCGACTCGAACTATACTTGTGTATAAAGAAAATTTAAAGACAAGATCCATGAAGTGGCGCATTTATTCCTTTAAATTCCTGATATAAGTGATCAAGAGTTGGGAATTTGATTTTTTTATGACAGGTGATTTTAAGGTGTTTTGCCCTCTTGTAGATTATTGACCTGACCCTGTTGGACAGCCTGTTTTGATCTAAATCAGAATTCAGAATTACACTTTAGGTACATGTCAGTTATATGGTTTTTGATATTCTTATATGCTCTAACTCACTATGAAAGTAGCCTAGCAATATGTTCAAGTACGAGTTGACAGAGATCAGCCTCTGGAGTATTTTCATGTCAAGCAAACATTTCTTTAGCAGAATATTTTTGGACAAAGGAAAGAAATGTAAAGAGATATCTTGCTGTCCGAATTCTAAATAAACTGCTTCATCCTCTAGGCCATTGTGGACTCACAACCTAAAAAGAACAAGAAAATAAGAAATAACATGTTACGAATGAAAACCAGCAGTTTCAAATTTATATTTTTTGGGGGTCAATTGAAAACCATAAAAATTTGAAACCGCAGATCTTTTATATATGTAAGTAAAACTTATTTTTGGTTCTTCGTTTATATACATTTAACATCTGGTTATGTATATATCCAAGATAATCTCCATCTATAGATAAGTTTCTTATGTTTAGTAGATCATAAAACAAGAGACTATGTTATAGTCATTATTTTTTTTCCTTAATTACTTGCTATTGCTATGTTCGTTTATTTCTGTGTTATTTCTATTGCCAACGATTTAACATCTGTTTGGTTTTGATTTGAGGCAAAAGCCAGATCATTTGAAGTTTGACCCATGAACACTCGGAGACACAGTTTTGTCATGCTTTAGAATTTAGGCATTGTGGGTTCTGAGTTGAGATGTAATTCTATCTATACTATGCCTAAACACTGAGCGGCGAAACTATTGCTGAATCCGCTATTGCATATTTCTGTTGATGTTGTTTTGGAAAGAGTATTAGAAGTAGAAAGTTGTCAATTGAACTTACCTCCAGAGTGGTAAAAACTAGTCTCATCCGGCTAGCAACAAGTGATGGCTCTTCAGCATGACCCACAACTGCCATTTGCTCTAGTTGGAGAGTCTTCACTGGAAGCCTTCACGAGAACAGCATGTTATTAATACACATGATACCTATTTTCTTGTACAACTGAAGGGAAGTATATCAACCAATTAACTACGCTCAATTCTTGAACTAAATGAAATATTAAAGGAAAGTTTCATAAAATTCCTCAAAAGCAAAATGGTGGATGACAGGTTTTTCGTTTAACAGAAAAATATCTTTTAAGACGGTATGGCCTCGGACAACCTTACCATGCCATTCCTCTCACAAAGTATGCGTTTGCTATGATTGCACAGAAGCCTTTCCAGTGGACTATCATTTCATCAGAAACTGGGGGAGTGGATGACCATCGAACTATAGTTGGTTGAGGTGTACATAGAATGGTGATGAATATAATGCTCAACCACATAATACACTCATCAACCTGCACCATAACCAGGTGTCATTAGATAATTGCCATCACATCTCTTCTAGTAGTTATGGTGGTTCTCATAATTATACCAAAAATTACATGTAATCAACTGATTTAGAAAACTTGTATCCATTCAGTGATGAGGAAACTCAGAGATCTTGAGAGAAGCTTTAACACCTACTGGACCATTCTGGCAAGAGATCATTATGCAGTAGCATGGATGAAAAGTAAGAACATATTAGCATGCTTATTCTTTTCCAGACAATTTTTTCCAAGATTAGGGAGGAATCCCTGAAACAAGCATCCAAAATTTTCAGAATGAGAGTCGATATCCAGTGTTTCCAAGGAAACTTCTAAAGAAGAAATATTGCTTCTAATCAAAAACCTCAAGACTCCTGAGAAACTTGCCTCTCTGAAACCAAACAGCAGCATAACATTTTATTTCGATGTATGCTAGTGTTACTTTAAAAAAAGAGGCAGCCTAGCAAGAACTTTTGAGATGTTCTACCTTGGTGCCTATAGATGTGTGCTTATCACAGTCAGCGGGAAGGAAGTCAACGATTTGGTAATTGAACCAAAAACATATGCCTCAAATCAGGTCTGAGCAGATCCGGCTAATTGAATCATCAAAAACACAAATCAAACGTAGGGTTCCCACTTCATTTGACTCGGCATTAATTAGAGCAAAGAACATCACTGGTTGTAAACACTGATTCTGAAAACCAACCTTCTCGTTTTGATCCTAGAACCTACTAACGCGAAAACAATAGACTTCAAATATAAACAGGTATTACTTCTTTTCTTACAATTGTCATTATTTTGTTAAGAATTCACCAAAGAACAGTATGCATCCTCCTTATCACATTCCACCCTGTTCTCTCAGGAAAAGAAACACTGCTTGCACATGCTTCTAACAGTTTAAGATAGTCTGTCTTCTTTTGTCGATCATTCTAAGGAAAAAGAAACCATCTTTTGCACATGCTTTATATCAGGTCAATGTGTATTGCTGGAAAACATAACCTATGGTTTGCAGATACATCTTTATCAAATTTATGGGTAGTAGAACATATGTTTCTATCATGACAACTAGAACCTTTTGCAGTTGTCTCAATTTGGAATCAAAACATGTAGTGCTGCAGTCACTTATCATTTCGGCAACAAAAAAATTGAAGCTTCATGAGCGGTCATATAATCATGATGGCTGATAATACATGTAATGTTAAGAGTTTGGTCTGATTTTCTTACCATGTTTGGTTTTCCTATCTCTTGAAAGAAGGGACAACATATTTATCATAATTGATTTTACCTTTTACAAAAGGGAAAATATAATTCTTCCATATTTGGCTAGTCCCTTTTCTTGTAGGAAAAGGTTTGGGCTTCTATAAATTGAGGATCCTTCCTTCTCAATTAGCAGCATCCACAATGTAGCCATAAGGGGTTTGAGAGTCTTGCTTAGGGGGAGAACTTTACGGGACAAGTGTTAGTGTGTCACTTGTGTTTGCCTCTTTGTGAGGTTGTTCTCTCAATATTTTGTACTCTCTTTTATATAGTGGATTGTTCATCTCCGCCCGTGGACGTAGGTCAATTGACCGAACCACGATAAATGTTTGTGTCTCTTTTGGTATATTTCTCTTTTGTTGTCTAATTTATCGTCGTTCAAGGTTTGCTTTACTAGCTTACGCATGACATCTGATTATTTCGATCCTAACATGTAGATTACACTACTGACAATGTATATAGCTAATAAAAGTAAGTAATCTGGAAACTTTTCTCAATCTTGTCAAGAACGGTAACAACTCTAACCCTTAAATGTAGCTACTACAGTTTTACATAAATGTTGATTAATCAATGGAAATACTGACAGTGGTGTCATCAGTTGTTGAAATGATCTGAAGTGAGACTATAGAGAGAAAAGAAAAAGAAAACAACATAGAACTAAATAATTAACACGTAAGGTACCAAGATTAGTTTGGGACATCCAGTCAATACATGCTGCTAAGTATCTACTGAAACATCTTCTTTCAACTTCCTCTTTATATATTATGGAATATGTACATGTTGCATAATCCTAGATGCAGACACAGTAGCATTCACAACGTGCCGGAAAGCTTCCAATCATATGACGGAACATATGCAATTACTTTCCATCCACCCCGGCTAGTTTTGTAATACAAAAGTGACTCACCTCCTCAGATGAAATCTTGGACTTCAGGGTGGTACTTCCTCCATATGTTTCCATGGCTTCAATTTCAGCCCCACATTCCTTCAAAGCAGTCAGCTCTTTCCTCAATCCTTCATCAGTAGATCCCAAAGCATATGCATTTACACCAGCACTGATGAACTCCTGAAAGATCAGAATCATAACAATACACAAAGAAAGCAACAGAAAGACCTAACAGAGGAAGGAAGAAATGACTGAGAATACTTTTAGGTTGTCACCTCCTCCACGCTCAAGAAAATTCTTGTATCGCCTAAACAGGCTGATAGCTATATTTCGAGAGGAGCGATACTCATTTTCAGGTGAAGTGGCATCTTGTGACCGGCACTGAAGAAATCACAGAAACAAAAACTACATAAAAATAAGTTACATGTCAAGAGAGCGAAAATGTTATTAGGCGCTTACCAACAATCTATATGAAGCGGCATGCTGAAAGAGCCTATAAGTTTTCAGCAGCTTTGTCCAATTCCAAGAGCAAGAAGAAGTGCTGACTCCTTTAGGAGAACTCAGAAGGCTAGCAGAACTACGACTACCAATCAAAGGATGAACATATTTAGTCTTGCAAGGAACGGCTTCATGCAGCAAACTAGTATCCGGAAATGATTGGCAGCTGCAAAAGGCTAGTGGATTCTGAAGCCTTAACATTGTCGAACCATGATATGCTCACCTTTAAGCAAAAACAACAGAGAATATGAGATTCAAAGTAAAATTTTGTTTCCTACTAACCATCTTCAGAAGCATTTTTCAGAAATATGCAGAAATAAAAAATGTATAGCAGCTGTGCAAATAATTTCGTACTTTATCAAGTTAGTATTGCAAATGACTATGTAGTTTCTGAGCTCTGACCATTCTATGTTTCCTTGAGCAGGTGAAACTGGGAAAATATAGAGAAACAGATGTTATCCCTTTCGTGGCTTCAATTTATTTGTTTCTTCTTGACAATACAACATCATATGACTAAGGCTTTTGCTCATATTCTTCAAGTATTTCTTCCCAATAAAACCTTAATCTAATGATTAATAACTAATAAACTGCAATGTACACAAATTGACACTTTGAACTGGTTAACTTACGTTGTGATCTTATCTATGTATCTACTTTGACCTTCATGGATAATCCAACAAGAAGGTTTTTGTCTACTAGCAAGTAGCAAGCACCATCTACAACTCTACACACGACAACAGAAAGGTGCCAGCATCGACTACTACAACAGCTATGCCTTAAGCTTAAACTAAGTTAGCATCGACTATATGAATCCTCTATATCAATTCAGGTCTATTCCCATTTCATTTCAATACTGGAAAAATAATTTGCGTTGAAAATTGTTGGTCCAAGAATGATGCTGCGCTTTTCTGAAAACTAACAGCAAATTTGATTTGAGATTGTGATTCATGCTGAAAGACCAGAAACACATAAATAATTTGAAGGGGAAAGTGAAGCTACTGTCCAACATCAAGACTCACATGGATAATTTTGACACAAAAAAATTGGAAGATTAAGATGATGCACAGTGGTCATAGAGGACAGAAAAAAATCGTGTTCAAAAGAATGAACTTGCAGAGTTGTGAAAGCTTAAACTAACCTTATCAGGGACTTTGTGATATCATCTGCAAAGGATAAAGAAAGACAGAGTTCAGTTCTAACAAGACTGGAACAGAAAGAAAGATCAAGAAAATAGCCACGTATTTATTTTACAGATACTAAATAGGCAGATAGCTATTTAAGGATACTTGAGCTTTGTGAAGATATATGCGAAAAATCTATTGGACAATTTGCCGGGGCCACGAATTTCATGAATGGTTCTGACTTTTCTTCATCTGAATCCCCTTTTATCTTCCACCAAATTCTCCAATTGCTTCTTAGTGGCAGTTGATTTTTGTACGTTTGACCTTTCTTTGCCACGCTACACCAACTTTTGAAGGGGAATTTCATTAAGGGTGCACTTGATAGATGGAAGGGGAAATGTCCAAATTTGTCCTTGTTTTATTTGAAATTGCTTAATTTTATCTTCATTATACCATAGGTCTATTCATGTAACGGAGCTCCAGCTTAAAATATGACTGCACTCCACAGTCCACATATCAAAGCCAGTTTTAGATGTTCGCTTCCGGACATTTTAGAACAATTTTCTTTACGATTTACACTATTTCTGGATTTGTCAGCCCGAAAAAAATAGATATTTGAGGGGCTACTTGGGCAAGAAACATCCACCAATTTGATTAAAAATCTCCGTTCTTATCTGCTACAGAAATATCCAACATGGATATCAATAACATTTTGCTCAGCAGGAAGATACTGAAGAAATAAATAAATACTAAAGAATTCTGTCTCATTAGTCAATAAATAACATCTTTAAATTTCAGATTACAAGCATTATCTATATCGATAAGTGCCCTTTGCAACAAAAGTCTAAAGAGCTAAAAAACATAATTGTTGATACAACATGATTCAAAACCTATTCACAGCTGAGCTCTCCACATAAGACCAGGGAGAGAACTAAATATTGCTTGCTCCTCCCCAAAAATAACATGGTGGGAAGGGAAAAATTATTTGAACCATACAGGACTCTCTAACTCAGGGTACTTGAATGTACCATCTCCAGTCAGTTTGCAGAATAATTAATAACACACACTAACGGTTGGCTTCAAAAATTAGCAATTCATATGTAATTGGAGGGACAGGTTCTCAATTGGTTAAACTTGGCATCTTATCTGGGAGAGTTCCTTTCTCTTAGCTGCAAATGTCTCAGCTACTAATATGGGAAATGCAATTGTTGCATCACAATGTACCTGCAAAGTAAGAACCATTAAAAATCACACGAAATCTATGTTATGTTAATAGCAGGGCTGGAAAGGCCAGCAAAAGAAACCTTGTTCCTCTAATGATTTCTGCTACTCTAATTTAATCCCAGCCCAAAAAACATAAAGAGTTTAACAGACAAATAAAAACTGATTTTAAGGATGAGCAAAGTGCATTATCTCTAGCACTTCCACCCTCAAAGCTAAATATTGTGATGTTTCCCAGCTGAAACTTTTAGTTATTAAACTTAACCACCTCTTAGTTTGTAACACTTCCTCAGGAATTCAACACCCATCACCACTTGTCAGACACACCGTTTCCCCTAAACTTAATCCAAAAGACAGCACCAGAAGGAGATGCTCGGCCAAAATGTATTGAAGGGAAGATTGTTAACCTTCACAGTCTTGGCACCACCACGTATTTTTCCCCATGATACAGCTTCATCAGGACGGGCGCCAGAGTCACTACCATCAAACTCTTGTGCGGTGTTAATGTAGACAGCAAAATCTGCACCATTTCGCATCATATTGGCATTGCAAACATGGTGCTTAGGCAGCCCCCCGCCCAGGATAATCATTCCAGTCTTCCTTGAACCAGCATGGACAGCTTCACTATTCATGGCCCTGATATCTGGTTATAGAATTTAATTTTGTCAATTCGTTAGTCAAAGATACTTGATGAGAGAAAGAATCACTTGATAAGATACTTATACCGCCCACAATGTCAATGATTAAACCAGGATTAAGATCTGGATTATCTGGATCTCCCTTTTTGAAAGAATGGAAGTATAGCATGTCACCTAGTGATCCATCAGTTAAGCCAGGACAGAAGACAGGAATCCGGTTCTGAGAATGATAAATACCAGGGTAGCACTAAATTAAATACTCAAAGAAAATGCATGATGATAAATACCAGGGTAGCATTAAATTAAATACTCAAATAAATTGCATGTACTGAAATAAGCACCTCTTCTCAACAGAATGAATATGACTTTTCGAAAGACTTGCCCAAGTAAAATTAGATGAACCTCCATGCATGAGCTTCTGGTCATCCAAAAATTATCATAACATGTTGATAACTAGGCTGTAAATCAATATAGTAGAAGGGGTAATAGTGGGATTCAATCTAAGTTAATTCTCTAGTGTTCCAAACCTGCAACTAGAGCAAATTCTGGATTTGAGACAAAAAATTTTGGGGGCAAACTTTAGTAACTTCACAAAAATGAATGGAAGTTCTTGTAACGACCCGGCCGATCGTTTTGAATATTATAACCCCGTTCCCCCATTTACTGCTCAAATTATGTCTTGCAATTGATTTAAGATTTATCGGGTTAGTTGGTTCGGGTCCAAAAGGAATTCGGAATGAAATAAGACATTTAGTCTCATAATTGAAAATTTAAGTTAGAAAAATGGACCGGATATGGACCTATGTGTAAACGACCTCGGATTTGAATTTTGATGATTCCAATAGCTCCGTATGGTGATTTTGGGCTTAGGAGCGTGTCCGGAATATTATTTAGAGGTCCATGGTGGAATTAGGCTTGAAATGCCGAAAGTTGAATTTTTGGGAAGTTTGACCGGGGGTTGACTTTTTGATATCGGGGTCGAAATCCGATTCTGAAAATTTGAATACCTCCGTTATGTCATTTATGACTTGTGTGCAAAATTTGAGGTCAATCGGACGTGATTTGATAGGTTCCGAAGTCATTTGTAGAAATTGAAAATTTCAAAGTTCATTAGGCTTGAATCTATGTGTGATTCGTGTTTAGGTATTGTTGGATGTGATTTGAAGGCTCGACTAAGTTCGTATGATGTTTTAGGACTTGTTGGTATATTTGGTTTAGGTCCCGGAGGCCTCGGGTGAGTTTCGGATGGTTAACGGATCAAATTCGGACTTAGAAGAAATAGCTGAAGTTTCTGTCCTCTGCTGCAATCGCACCTGCGGAAATTCCATCGCAGGTGCGAGCTCGCAGAAGCGAGCCTGGCAAGCGCAGATGCGCAAATGGACTGTGGGGGCAGTGGCCGCAGGTGCGAGGGAAATTACGCACCTGCGTGAGCGCAGATGCGGAGGGACGCGCGCAGAAGCGGCTTGCGCAGGAGCGCAAATAGGCGCGCAGATGCGGAACTTTTTCCGCACATGCGGTTGGCGCAGAAGCGGCCAAGTTGCCGCAGGTGCGAAAACCTCTGGGCAGTACAAAAACAGAGGGGTTTCGAGCTTTTGCCATTTTTGGGCATTTCAAGCTCGGGTTGGGCGATTTTGAGCAAGGTTTTCACGGGAAACTTGAGGTAAGTCCCTTGTGATCATTTCTACTCCATAATATTGAATTATCATCGAATAATCCGATTAGATTACATGTTTTTGAGGTGTAAATCGGGGGTTATGAACTTAGGGATTTGAAATAAGATGTGATGATTTGGAGGTCGAGTTGATGTCGGATTTTGGTAAAATTAGTATGGTTAGACTCGTGGTAGAATGAGCTTTCGGATTTTGTAACTTTTGTCGGGTTCCGAGACGTGGGCCCCACGGGAGATTTTTGAGCTAATTTTAGGATTTTTATGGAAAATCATTATTTTCTTATGGAATTAATTCCAATGAATTTTATTGACTGAAACGAATTATTTATGACCAGATTCGAGGCGTTTGGAGACCAATTCACGAGGAAAGGACATTGCAGAATAAGAATTTCACGGCTTGATGTAAGTAACAGTTTTAAATCTGGTCCTGAGGGTATTAAACCCCGGATTTTGATATTATGTGATTATTTTTGGAGGTGACGCACATGCTAGGTGACGGGCGTGTGGGCGTGCACCGAGGGGATTGTGACTTGGTCCGTCCCGAGAAACTGTAAAGTTGAATAATTTTGTTGTTAGCTATATGCTCTCTATGTGTTGATAAAATTTGACTGTAAATCATGTTAGAAATCATGCTTAGGCTATGTGATAGTACTGTTGGGACCCACAGAGGTCGTGTACTTGTTGAATTGCCTGCTAAATACTATATTTACTCAGTCTTAGTTTTTACTTGCACATTTTATCTCATTCTCTGTTATTATTATTGATACATCATATCATTGTTGTTTGGGCTGATTTCATGATTATTGAGAGCCCGAGAGACTGGAGAGATTTATGACTGAGTGAGGCCGAGGGCCTGATTGTGAGATATTGATACTATAGCACTTGAGTTGTCCGTGCAGCACGTGAGCTGGCCGTGCGGATCCTTATATTATACTATAGCACGTGAGTTGGCCGTGCGGATCCTTATATTATTCTATAGCACGTGAGTTGGCCGTGCAGCACGTGAGTTGTCCGTCCAGATTATAGCGCTTGGGCTGTAGGAGCCCCTCCGGAGTCTGTATATCCCCAGTGAGCGCGGGTACCCATTGAGAGAGTGAAGAGGGTTGGGAGCCCAGTGAGTGATTGTTGTCCTAAGAGGTTGTACTTGATTTCCATTTGTTATTGCACTTAGTTGCTATCTATCATTGTTGTGGAATCTCTGAAAGATTGTTGATATACGGATTACCTGAACATGAACTGTATAAAAATTGATTTGACATTAATCTGCCAGATTTGATAGCATGTTTATTCTTTGCTGGAATTACTCGAAATGAACCATAACTGTGTAGCTCGTTACTATCTTCAGTTCCTTATTTATTATTGTTACTTGCTGAGTTGGTTGTACTCATACTATACCCTGCACTTCGTGTGCAGATCCAGGTGTTCCCGGACATAGCGGGTGTTGATCCTTTCGTGTGGTTGATTTTCAGGAGATTTTGAGGTAGCTGCCGTGTTCCGTAGACCTTGTCTCTCCTTCTCTATCTCTTTGATTACCGTATTTGGTCTCAGACTATTATAGACTATATTTTCCAAACTTGTATTCATAATTAGATGCTCATGTACTCAGTGACGCCAGGTTTTGGGGAGTATTTGTATTGTATTTAAATATTATATTTTCAATCTTGAGAGAAATTGTGGTTTATTGAGATTTTCAGCTTGCCTAGTATTGAGATAGGCGCCATCACGACAAGTTGGGATTTTGGGTCGTGACAAGTTGATATCAGGGCCTAGGTTACATAGGTCTCACGAGTCATGAGCAGGTTTAGTAGAGTCTTGCGGATCGGTACGGAGACGTCTGTACTTATCTTCGAAAGGCTGCAGAACCCTTAGGAAAATTTCACTTTCTTGTATTCTGTCGTGCGAATTTGTTGATTCTGGAAACTAAATTTCTGCTATTCTATTCTCTCACAGATGGTGAGGACACGTACTACCGGATCGGACGGTCAGCCACCAGTGCCACCAGTTAGGGCCGCGAGAGGCCGGGGCCGAGGTAGAGGTCGAGGTGTAGCTCGTACCACAGTTGGAACAGCACCTGTAGTACCACCAGTTATTCCATCTCAGGAGCAGATTCCAAATATAGTTGAGCCGGCAAGATCAGCTCAGGCATCAGCTGTGCCCATTGAGATTGCAGGCATTCAGGAGACTTTGGCCCAGATATTGGCAGCCTGCACTGGTCTTGCTCAGGTGGTTTCGGCTCAGGCCGCACCTGCCACTTCTAAGGCTGGGGGAGGTACTCACACCCCTGTTGCCCGTACTCCAGACCAGGTAGTACAGGGACTTCAGATACCGGGAGCGCTACCATCCCAGCCGGCTGTAGCTGCTCAGGCCTCGGTAGTTCCTGTTATGGCAGATGATGAGCAGAGGAGACTTGAGAGATTTGAGAGGCTTCGATCTCCACCATTTAGCGGTACTGAGTCAGAGGATGCTCAGGATTTTCTGGATAGGTGTCAACGGATGCTTCAAACAGCGGGTATTCTGGAGACCAGTGGGGTCTCATTCACTACTTTTCAGTTTTCTGGGTCTGCACTCAGATGGTGGGAGACTTACGAGAGACGTAGGCCTGTTGGCGCAGCACCCCTTACTTGGCATCAGTTCTCCGTGGTCTTTTTGGAGATGTTCGTACCTCAGTCCCGCAGAGAAGAGATGCGCAGACAGTTTGAGCAGCTTCGCCAGGGTGATATGTCCGTGACGCGGTACGTGATGAGATTTTCTGAGTTGGCTCGTCACGCAGTCTGATTGGTTCCCATTGATAGGGAGAGGATTAGGAGGTTCATTGATGGCTTTACATATCAGCTGCGATTACTTATGACTAGGGAGAGAGTATCTGGTGCTACTTTTGATGAGGTAGTGGATATTGCTCGGCAGATAGAGATGGTTCGTAGCCAGGAACGTGGAGAGAGAGAGGCTAAGAGGCCTCGTGGTCCGGGTGATTACAGCGGTGTTCCTTCAGGGGGTAAGTTTCACCGAGGTAGGGGTCGTTCTTACAGACACGCTCAGACGGGTCGTCCAGCTCATCGTGGTGCATCAGCTAGCCATGGTTCTTACAGCGCTCACTCAGGCCAGTCTTCATTCAGTGCACTACCAGCGCAGAGTTCTCATCATGCCTCGTTCGCACAGGCTTCTGCAGGTCATTCCTCGGGTTATCAGGAGCAGCAGTTCCGTCAGAGGAGGGGTTGTTTCGAGTGCGGAGAATTTGGACATTTCAAGAGAGAGTGTCCTAAGCTATTGAGTGGGGTTTCACAGCAGAGTTCTCGACCGACGGCACCAACACCAGCAGTTGCACCACCCGCCCTGCCATCTCGGGGTGGGGGTCAGGCAGCTAGGGGTCGCCCAGGGGGAGGCCGATCAGGTGGCGGGCAGGCTCGATTCTATGCTTTTCCTGCCAGGCCAAATGTTGTTGCCTCAGACGCAGTGATCACAGGTATTGTTTCAATGTGCCACAGGGAGGCTTCTATATTATTTGACTTTGGTTCCACTTATTCATATGTATCATCATATTTTGCTCATTATCTGGATATGCCCTGTGAGTCCTTAGTTTCACCTGTTTGTGTATCTACACCGGTGGGCGATATTATTATTGCGGATCGTGTGTATCGGTCGTGTGTGGTAACTATTGAGGAACTGGAGACTAGAGTTGATCTCTTATTACTCGGTATGGTTGATTTCGATGTAATCCTAGGTATGGATTGGTTGTCTCCATGTCATGCTATTCTGGACTGTCACGCAAAAATCGTGACGTTGATGATGCCGGGGTTGCCAAAGGTTGAATGGAGGGTTCTCTAGATCTTGTTCCTAGCAGGGTAATTTCTTATTTGAAGGCCCAACGTATGGTTGGAAAGGGATGCTTGTCATATTTGGCCTTTGTGAGAGATGTTGATGCAGATACTCCTATTATTGATTCAGTACCGGTCGTGCGAGACTTTCCGGATGTATTTCCTGCAGACCTGCCGGGTATGCCACCCGACAGGGATATTGATTTCGGTATTGACTTGGTGCAGGGCACTCAGCCTATTTTTATTCCTCTGTATCGTATGGCACCAGCTGAGTTAAAAAAATTGAAAGAGCAACTTCAAGAACTCCTTGAAAAGGGGTTTATTAGGCCTAGTGTGTCACCTTGGGGTGCACCGGTTCTGTTTGTGAAAAAGAAAGATGGTACTATACAGATGTGCATTGATTATAGGCAGTTGAACAAAGTTACAATCAAGAATAAATATCCATTGCCGCGTATTGATGATTTATTTGACCAGCTTCAGGGAGCGAGGGTGTTCTCCAAAATTGATTTGAGGTCTGGGTATCACCAATTAAAAATTCGAGACTCGGATATTCTAAAGACGGCATTCGGTACTCGTTATGGCCACTATGAATTTCTTGTGATGTCTTTTGGGCTAACCAATGCCCCAGCAGCATTTATGCATTTGATGAATAGTGTATTTCAGCCATATCTTGATTTATTTGTCGTGGTATTCATTGATGATATTCTGGTGTACTCACGTAGCCAGGAGGAGCATGCACAACACTTGGGTATTTTATTACAGAGGCTGAGAGAGGAGAAACTTTATGCCAAATTTTCTAAGTGTGAGTTCTGGCTTAGTTCGGTGGCATTCTTGGGACATATAGTGTCCAGTGAAGGTATTAAGGTGGATCCGAAGAAAATAAATGCAGTTCAGAATTGGCCCAGACCATCCTCAGTTACTGAGATTCGGAGTTTTCTCGGCTTGGCCGGTTATTATCGTCGTTTCGTGGAGGGTTTCTCGTCTATTGCATCGCCTATGACTAAATTGACCCAGAAAGGTGCTCCGTTCAGGTGGTCGGATGAATGTGAAGAGAGCTTTCAGAAGCTCAAGACAGCTTTGACTACAGCTCCAGTATTGGTGTTGCCTACAAGTTCAGGGTCTTATACTGTGTATTGTGACGCGTCGCGGATTGGTCTCGGCGCAGTACTTATGCAAGACGGTAGGGTGATTGCTTATGCGTCCAGACAGTTAAAGGTACATGATAAGAATTATCCAGTCCACGATCTTGAGTTAGCAGCTATTGTTCATGCCTTGAAAATTTGGCAGCATTACTTGTACGGTGTCCAGTGTGAGGTATATACTGATTTGTTTAAACAGAAGGATCTTAACTTGTCTACAACATTTGTTTAAACAGAAGGTGGTTGGAGTTGCTTAAAGACTATGATATCACCATTCTCTATCATCCCGGAAAGGCCAATGTGGTTGTCGATGCCTTGAGTCGTAAGGCAGAGAATTTGGGCAGCTTAGCATACTTACCGGTAGAAGAGAGGCCTTTAGCCTTGGAGGTTCAGGCCTTGGCTAATCAGTTTGTTAGATTGGATGTTTCCGAGCCGAATCGAGTTTTGGCCTGTGTGGTTTCTCGGTCTTCTTTATATGATCGCATCAAAGAGCGCCAGTATGATGATCCACATCTGCTTGTCCTTAAGGACACGGTTCAGCATGATGATGCCAAGGAAGTCGCTATTGGAGATGACGGTGTATTACGGATGCAGGGCAGGCTATGCGTACCTAATGTAGATGGGTTGCGTGAGCTGATTCTCCAGGAAGCTCACGGTTTGCGGTACTCTATTCATCCAGGCGCCGCGAAGATTTATAAGGATTTGAGACAGCACTATTGGTGGAGGCGGATGAAGAAAGATATAGTTGGGTTTGTATCTCCGTGTACGAGCACCAGAGACCGGGCGGATTACTACAGAGACTTGAAATTCCGGAGTGGAAGTGGGAGCGTATTACCATGGACTTCGTAGTTGGACTCCCACAGACTGAGAAAGTTTGATGTTGTTTGGGTGATAGTAGATCGGTTGACCAAGTCCGCACATTTTATTCCAGTCGGTACTAATTATTCTTCGGAGCGGTTGGCTGGGATTTATATTCGCGAGATTGCTCGCCTACACGGTGTGCCGGTGTCCATTATTTCAGATCGGGGTACGCAATTTACCTCACAGTTTTGGAGGGCAGTGCAGCGAGAATTGGGCACACAGGTTTAGTTGAGTACAGCATTTCACCCTCAGACGGACAGACAGTCCGAGCGCACTATTCAGATATTGGAGGATATGTTACGCGCTTGTGTCATTGACTTTGGGGGTTCATGGGATCAATTTCTGCCACTCGCAGAGTTTGCTTACAATAATAGCTACCAGTCAAGCATTCAGATGGCTCCGTATAAAGCTTTATTATATAGGAGACGGTGTCGGTCTCCAGTGGGTTGGTTTGAGCCGGGTGAGGTTAGGTTATTGGGTACTGACTTGGTTCAGGATGCTTTAGAGAAGGTCAAAGTGATTCAGGAACGGCTTCGCACGGCACAGTCTAGACAGAAGAGTTATGCCGACAGGAAGGTTCGTGATGTTGTTCACATGGTTGGGGAGAAGGTTCTGCTCAAGATTTCACCCATGAAGGGTGTGTTGAGGTTCGGGAAAAAGAGCAAGTTGAGCCCTCGGTATATTGGGCCTTTTGAAATACTTAAGAAAATTGGGGAGGTGGCTTATGAACTTGCTTTGCCACCTAGTCTATTAGGTGTTCATCCAGTGTTCCATGTATCCATGCTCCGAAAGTATGTCGGGGATCCGTCTCACATTCTGAATTTCAGTACAGTACAGCTGGACGGTAATTTGACTTATGATATGGAGTCGGTGGCTATTTTAGACCGGCAGGTTCGAAAGCTGAGGTCAAAGAACATAGCATCAGTGAAGGTGCAGTGGAGAGGCCAGCCAATCGGAGAAGCTACTTGGGAGACTGAGCAGGAGATGCGTAACAAATATCCATACTTATTTGAGACTCCAGGTATTATTCTAAACTCGTTCGAGGACGAACGTTTGTTTAAGAGGGGGTTCTTGTAACGACCCGGCCGGTCGTTTTGAATATTATAACCCTGTTCCCCCATTTACTACTCAAATTATGTCTTGCAATTGATTTATCGGGTTAGTTGGTTCGGGTCCAGAATGAAATAAGACACTTAGTCTCATAATTGAAAATTTAAGTTAGAAAAATGGACCGGATATGGACCTATATGTAAACGACCTCGGATTTGAATTTTGATGATTCCAATAGCTCCGTATGGTGATTTTGGGCGTGTCCGGAATATTATTTGGAGGTCCATAGTGGAATTAGGCTTGAAATGCCGAAATTTGAATTTTTGGGAAGTTTGACCGGGGGTTGACTTTTTGATATCGAGGTCGAAATCCGATTCTGAAAATTTGAATACCTCCGTTATGTCATTTATGACTTCTGTGCAAAATTTGAGGTCAATCGGACGTGATTTAATAGGTTCCGAAGTCGTTTGTAGAAATTGAAAATTTCAAAGTTCATTAGGCTTGAATCTATGTAAGATTCGTGTTTTAGTGTTGTTGGATGTGATTTGAATGCTCGACTAAGTTCGTATGATGTTTTAGGACTTGTTGGTACATTTGGTTGAGGTCCCGGGGACCTCGGGTGAGTTTCAGATGGTTAACTGATCAAATTCGGACTTAGAAGAAATAGCTGAAGTTTCTGCCTTCTGCTGCAATCGCACCTGTGGAAATTCCATCGCAGGTGCGAGCTCGCAGAAGCGAGTCTGGCAAGCGCAGATGCGCAAATGGACTGTGGGGGCAGTGGTCGCAGGTGCTAAGGAAATTCCGCACCTGCGTGAGCGCAGATGCGGAGGGACGCGTGCAGAAGCGGCTTGCGCAGGAGCACAAATAGGCGCGCAGATGCGGAACTTTTGCCGCACATGCGGTTGGCGCAGAAGCGGCCAAGTTGCCGCAGGTGCGAAAACCTCTAGGCAGTACAAAAATAGAGGGGTTCCGAGCTTTTGCCATTTTTGGGCATTTCAAGCTCGGGTTGGGCGATTTTGAGCAAGGTTTTCACGGGAAACTTGAGGTAAGTCCCTTGTGATCATTTCTACTCCATAATATTGAATTATCATCGAATAATCCGACTAGATTACATGTTTTTGAGGTGTAAATCGGGGGTTTTGAACTTAAGGATTTGAAATGAGATTTGATGATTTGGAGGTCGAGTTGATGTCGGATTTTGGTAAAAATAGTATGGTTAGACTCGTAGTGGAATGAGCTTTCGGATTTTGTAACTTTTGTCGGATTTCGAGACGTGGGCCCCACGGGCGATTTTTGAGCTAATTTTAGGATTTTTATGAAAATCATTATTTTCTTATGGAATTAATTCCAATGAATTTTATTGACTGAAACGAATTATTTATGACCAGATTCAAGGCGTTTGGAAACCAATTCACGAGGAAAGGACATTGCAAAATAAGAATTTCACGGCTTGATGTAAGTAACAGTTTTAAATCTGGTCCAGAGGGTATTAAACCCCGGATTTTGGTATCATGTGATTATTTTGGAGGTGACGCACATGCTAGGTGACGGGTGTGTGGGCGTGCACCGAGGGGATTGTGACTTGGTCCGTCCTGAAAAACTGTAAAGTTGAATAATTTTGTTGTTAGCTATGCTCTCTATGTGTTGATAAAATTTGACTGTAAACCATGTTAGAAATCATGCTTAGGCTATGTGATAGTACTGTTGGGACCGACAGAGGTCGTGTACTTGTTGAATTGACTGCTAAAGGCTATATTGACTCAGTCTCAGTTTTTACTTGCACATTTTATCTCATTCTCTGTTATTATTATTGATACATCATATCATTGTTGTTTGGGCTGATTTCATGATTATTGAGAGCCCGAGAGACTGGAGAGATTTATGACTGAGTGAGGCCGAGGGCCTGATTGTGAGATATTGATACTATAGCACGTAAATTGTCCGTGCAGCACGTGAGTTGGCCGTGCGGATCCTTATATTATATTATAGCACGTGAGTTGGCCATGCGGATCCAGATATTTATATTATGGCACGTGAGTTGTCCGTGCAGCACGTGAGTTGTCCATGCAGATTATAGCACTTGGGCTGTAGGAGCCCCTCCGGAGTCTGTACAACCCCAGTGAGCGCGGGTACCCATTGAGAGAGTGATGAGGGCTGGGAGCCCAGGGAGTGATGAGGGCTGGGAGCCTAGTGAGTGATTGTTGTCCTAAGAGGTTGTACTTGATTTCCATTTGTTGTTACACTTAGTTGTTATCTGTCATTGTTGTGAAATCTCTGAAAGATTGTTGATATACGGATTACATGAACATGAACTGTATAAAAATTGATTTGACATTAATCTGCCAGATTTGATAGCATGTCTATTCTTTGCTGGAATTACTCGAAATGAACCATAACTGTGTAGCTCGTTACTATCTTCAGTTCCTTATTTATTATTGTTACTTGCTGAGTTGGTTGTACTCATACTACACCCTACACTTCATGTGCAGATCCAGGTGTTCCCGGACATAGCGGGTGTTGATCCTTTCGCGCGGTTGATTTTCAGGAGATTTTGAGGTAGCTGCCGTGTTCCGCAGACCTTGTCTCTCCTTCTCTATCTCTTTTTTACCGTATTTGGTCTCAGACTATTATAGACTATATTTTCCAGACTTGTATTCATAATTAGATGTTCGTGTACTCAGTGACGCCAGGTTTTGGGGAGTGTTTGTATTGTATTTAAATGTTATATTTTCAATCTTGAGAGAAATTGTGGTTTATTGAGATTTTCGGCTTGCCTAGTATTGAGATAGGTGCCATCACGACAGGTTGGGATTTTGGGTCGTGACAGTTCTCTTTTGGAAATTAAGTCATAAAGTTTCAATAGGAGGTCTTCTGTTTGTCCTAAAATATCACTTCAAATATCTAGTATCTAGAGATAAAACGGATATTTTTAGAACACTAATTTTCCTACTGAACTTCATAAGATGTTGTTTCAATTCATACCCCTTTGGAAAGAGACCTCTCCTTCCCAATTGCATTTTCTAGATCAAAAATACTATAAACACTGTCATTCTCTCTCTTCCTCTAATTTATTGGATAGTAGCTGAACTTTACATCGTATATATACTTTTTTGTAATTCTTGGTTATCAATACAACCCTGATAGGTTTCTTCTCCTTTTATCCTTCCGCTTCTTCTCGATTTCACTTGCTGATCACAATCATGAATTTGCCACCACAATGCACTCGTGTGCTCTCAGGTAATATCTCTTACTCTTTCTAATTCTCTCATTTATGAAAATAATTTCCAGACATTCGTACTTATTATATATTTGGCATTCTAATTTCACAAATAAAATTTAATCAACTATGTAATGAATCGGAAGTAGATTAGAAATGTACCTTGTAAGCCCAATACAAGTATGAGGTTTCATCATTAATTTCTTTAGCCAGGCGAGCAATAACTTTAGATGGTGTCCACAAAACCTTCTGTAGTACAACAAGAAGCTAAAAAAGGTCAGATATTAAATCATCACAAGCAAAAGCTAAGATGGCTGATAAAACAAATAATAGTAAGGATCAACCTGAAATAATAAGTATATCATATTCGAAAGAATTTCACAAACGCAATAACTCAATCCATAGATCCATTTATCTTTGAAAGTAAATTCATAATACAGGTTAGATACTAAAGTTTCAGCAAATATTAAACAAGTCACAGGAAGATCTAACACTTGGACTAGACAAAGGAGTATATACCTCTTTAATCTGCTCCTCATACATTTGGTCAAAAATTGGGATGATCCAATTCTCAAATTTGCAGTAGTTGTCATTAGGAACCAATAAGTTACCAATACGGTTCAATCCTTTCGAGCGTAGAACAGCTCCAGGTAAAGAGAAGTCCCCCTTGTAGGTTGGTGCAAGGCATTTTATGAGATCCTCCTCAATACCGCCAGCTGTAGTAACCACAACATCAACCTGCAGCGAGGGAAGACAATTTGCTAGGTCCAAGATGCAATAAATGATAGCAAATTCTTCCATATGCAACAATAATTTCATTTGACCAATGCTAAGCACGATAGCTAAAACCTAACTCAAAAAGTCATATTTGCTAGAGTAGCATTTACTACTTGTGCGGCAGCGAGAGGATGGTGAGGATATTCTAGTTCGCATAACCAATAAAGTAGAGGCAAGGAAAGAGGAACATGGCAAATAATATCAGAATCCATAATTTTCAATAAATACAAACCAAGCCTAGCAGTGATTCAGTGCTTGACATAATAAATCATCTGAAAGAGTATGGAGGTTGATTGAGAGGATGTGACAGTATTAGTTTGGTAAGTATAACTTTAGTGTTTAGAAGGGGGTGGACACACAAAAAATTAAAGACAATATACAAAGATGTTCTCATACAAAAGTAGCCCGCAGGGTTTAGACTTGACGGTACAACTTCATCACACAGTACAGACATAAAAGTTAACAGAATAGAAACAACTGTAACTGTTCCTTAAATGCCACTCACCATACGGTGCTGAACAAGGTAGCGGATAGTGTCTCTAACACCCGAAGAAACAAGGTTTGAAGTGAACCCCAAAAAGATTTTGCATGTCACTGACTCTCTGTATGCGACATCTCTTTCTTCTTCGCTGCAATCTTCCATGGGCTGCTCATGTGAAAGCCTCCAATCTAGCTTCAAACCCATGACACCACGAATCAAACACACAAATTTCAAACTTTTGGGAATCATCTCAAGACTAGTTCAAGAACTTCAAGAAATTTAAAGATGAAGGTAATCCATCAAATTAAAACAATTAAGAAAAACTCCCTGAGCTACATACTTTCAATATACATAAAAATACAATGAATCATAACATTTATACTCAGCCAATTCCAATTTATTTGACACTTTTTCTGTTTTAGGAGAACATCTTTTAACATATTTTGACTACATAAGAATTCTACAACTCTGAATTTAAACTTTCTTATTCCAATTTATATGAAACTATTAATATCTAATGACGTTCCAAAACGTTTCATATCATTTAAGGTATTCAAATTTCAAACTTTGATGTAATGTTTTCTCCATAAAACTAACTTTTCAACCAATACTTTATTCCACTACGATAATGTATAAGTCAAATTAACATCCTAACTCTGTCTCCAGTCAAAACCAATCATATAAAATGGAAAGACGAGACTAGTTAAAAATATTTGTAAAGATTGGAAAAATATTTAAAACACTAAAATGCAAAAATCAGTGTAAAGCAATTAACTTTTTTCCTAAGCTCAAGAAAGAAGTATCTATGACTATTCAGTGAACAAAGCCAATAGCATTAAATCTAAATTAACTGGAAAAAAAATATTGAAACGGAGATACTGAAATATGATAATTTTGCATAAAGCAATAAAACTTTCTAGGCTAAGTTGAAGAAAGAAGTGAAAACTGACCATTTGATTAACAATTTGAATGGCGTCACCAAGATTAGCAGCTTGGAAACCAGTTGAGGCCATAGACTTGAAAAGCTCAGCATAGTTAACGCCTTTATTGAAATCATAGCCTTCGATTTTTGTGGCAGAACCTTCTAGATTTTCCGATTCTTTGAATACTATCGATCTTACTGACTCCATTACGTTGAGGGCCTCTCCCATTTTTGCGGCTGCGCGGCGAGTTTCTGCGTTTTCAAAACGCAAGTTTATTTATGTAATTAATCGGTCTCTCTCGAACGGGCCGATTTCTATTCGCTTCTATGTTGTCCACCAATTGTTGGCCTATCCCCATATCTCTTATCCATTTAATATATGGCAAAGTATCAAATATAACTATATACTTTCGAAATGATCAAAAAATACACTCGTTATACTATTGAGTTATTTATGGTACTGCCGCCATACTTTGGAATAAAAATACTCTTATTTTGGATAGAGTGTCACGTGGCATTACTAGATTAAAATGATTCATTTTATTTTTTACCCGATCCATTTAAAAGAAACCCATCACCCGACCCAAATTTCACCCCACTTAAAATACAACCTACAACGAATTAAGCCCTCAATTCTCAAATCATCAAAACCCAAATCATAAACTAAACAAAGTACCTCTCAGCCATAATACAAAAATCCCATAAAGGTAATCGGAATCATTAATAAATATAGAACCCAAAAGAATAGTAGCTAAAACAAAATATGTGAAACCAAAATTATTTTAAGACCACCACTTAAAAGTACACATGCAAACAAAATTCAGTACTAAACCTACACAATAACAACCTAAATATATACATATACATATATATTGTCGATTTGAACCAACACCCAAAACCTAGACTAAAAAAAAGTTTCTGAAATTCATATATGACTTATTTGTAAACCCTAAAAGAAACCTTAAATAATTTTCAAAAGAAATTTACCTTCTAAATAAACTTAAACAAAGATTTAATCAAGGAAAATTTTTACCTTGGTTGTATAGAAGGCTATGCAACAGAGGACATAGTGGTGCGTTCTTTTGACTTATTTGAGTGATAGTGAGAATTGAGGGCTTAATTCGTTGGGTCGGGTGGTGGGTTTTTTTAAACGGATCGGATAAAAAAATGGGTCGCTTTAATCTGGCGTTGCCACGTGGCACTCCATTTCAAAGTATGGCGACATGAGTATAGATAACCAATAGTATAACAAGGGGTATTTTTAGACTATTTTCGAAAATATATGGATATATTTAACCCTTTGCCGTTTAGTATATTCCCTTTGCCGTTTAGTATATTAATTAGGATTTTCATATATTTGATTCGGGCCAAAAATAATTATAGCCGCTAACCAAATATATATCAAATAAATGTGTATATTGTATGTATACTAAATATTTATATACAAAAAATACATATTTGTGGCTATTATTTCGGGGTGGCTACACTGTGTAGTTTTCCCTATATTAGTTGATGGAGAACCTTTTGCTTAGGACTTTGGGAACTTTAAAATATTGAATATGTAAAGCAAAAATAAAAAACAAAAAAAGATTCGTGCATTTTTCTCACTTTTTAAGATACTGCACGTTATACCTTAATGTTAAAATAACCTGTGAAATAGAAGTTCCCTCTTAGGAATTTTATTTTAATAATAATAATAATCAAATGGAAAACGGTCATTGAGTGTTAAGTAATTCTTTAGGGGAATGCTATTCTATGTGCAATCTATCTCATTAAATTTTTTAATTTGTTAGAAAGAGAAATTTTAGAAAAAATTTATTTTTTTATTTAGTTATGCAACACGCTCTCTCACACGTAGACATGGTTCTTTTTTCTTGAACTAAATACGTGAAATTTATTTGTTGATGGGTATTAGCTAAACTCGTAACTTCTCCTTTTTGTCTTTAGATCATGTTGAGTTTTATGAATCATTTCATCTCACACAAAACACTTTTATTTATTTATAATATATGCAGATAAAGATCTGACTCCTCTCTATTCTTCATAGCCTTCATTTTCTCAAGTTCTTACTTGCATGTCGGAGAAAATAAAGCTCATTACTTAGTTATTTGTAAATTTAACTTGAGTCTTAGCAGCACAATGAATTCGTCCCCATGATATAGGCATATAGCTAACATGGACGCGACGATCATCCCACGGTTGTGTTGTGATATTTTCAAAAAGTGGACAAATGTCCTTCCATGGGGCAATTTGCATGGAAAATTCAAGACAAGACTTGTCATGCTCTAAGCTTCTCTTAAAGCCTATAAATAAGCCTTCGAAATAGCAATCAATCATCAGCATCTTTTTCTTGCCTTTTTCGTTCCTCTTCAGCTTTCTTTTCTTTCCACCTTAAACTTTTGTAGTCTACTTTCTTTGTTTCCCTCTTTTAAATAGTTGGGTTTATAATTTAATATTTTGCTGATTTGTGTATCCTTCCAGATAGAGATAGGCTTGTTTAATCATGGAAAGAGATTTTACACTGCTGAAATAATTTTTTAAGACAGTGTCCAACACGACTAAAGCCAATTCGTGTATCTGCTTACAAATAATATTATTGCAGTGTTGTTATTTTCGGTATCGTTTTTTTATACTACAATCTAAGAAACTATGGCAAACAACACTAATGCTGAAAATACTACTGATACTACCAATATTGGCGCTACCTCTGCTGCCCCTGTTCCCGTTGCACTATCATATGCCAGGCCATTTCCAGATGTGTCGAATATCAAAATTTTCGCCAATAAAAATTTTAAACGTTGGCAAAAATGTATTTTCTCACTGCTTGATGTCCATGGTATTGCGCATGCACTACTGCATCCACAAACCTAGTCCAAACACTGATAATAAAATAGTGGAATCATGGCAACATGCCAACAAGGTATGCCGTCATACTATATTACAAACTATTTCAAATGAACTGTTTGATGTGTATTGCAGTTACAAGAAAGCAAAAGCTATCTGAGAAGCCTTAATTAAAAAATTCACTGCTGAAGATGCTACAAAACAAAAATTTATATTAGAAAATTTTTATCTATGGCACATGAGAGATGATAAAGAGATGAACGTGCAAATCAACGAATATCAAAAATTGCTAGAAGACTTGAAGGCCGGGGGATGTCATTACCAGAAAAGTTTGTTGTTGGAGTGCTGATTGAGAAGCTGCCCGACTCATGGAGTGACTACAAAAACAACTTAAAGCACAAACAGAAAAAATTCACCATTGAGGAAATTGTGACCCACATCCTAATTGAAGATTCCAACATAAAAGAATCTGTCAAAGCTAGGATGATATCTCTTAAAGTAAACTTAGTGCAAAGCAACAACAACAACAACCACAAAATGTACGAGAATAAGTCTCAAGGTTGCAAGCCTAAAAATCCTAACCTTAAAAGAAAAAAGGGCTCTTGTTTTGTTTGTGAAAAATCAGGCCATCATGCTTCACAATGCAGGTACATAGCAGGAAATGACAAAGGAAAAACTAATACTCCTAAGGCTAACTTAGCTGAAGGAGGTGATATTATTGCAGCTGTCATTTCTCAAGTAAACATTGTAGCACATGCAAAAGAATGGGTGGTAGACTCTGGGGCTACTCGGCGCATTTGTGCAAATCGAGAAGTATTTTCCTCTTATACTCATGTAGAGGATGATAGAGAAGAGGTCTACCTTGGAGACTCAAGTACTACCAAAGTCTTGGGTAAGGATAAAGTTTTCCTGAAACTCACTTCGGGAAAAACTTTAGCCCTTGTTGATGTACTGCATGTTCCTACTATAAGGGCAAACTTGATCTTTGTATCCTTATTGGGAAGAGTCGGAGTGAAAGTGTCATTTGAATCTGATAAGATCATAATGACCAAAAATAATGTGTTTGTGGGAAAGGGCTATTGTAACCAAGGACTCTTTGTACTTAATATTTCTGATATTATCAATGGAAATGCATCTGTTTCTGCTTATATGGCTGAGTCTATTTCTTTATGGCATGCTAGACTAGGACATGTTAATGTCGCGTATATAAAATAATTGCAGTCACTAGGATTAATATCTGGTTTAGACTCAAATAATATGGACAAGTGTGAAATATGTGCTGACGCTAAAAGTACCAGAAAGACTTATTTTTAAGTAAATAGAGAAACTGAATTATTATCCTTGATTCACACTTACTTAGGCGATTTAAAATAAACCATGACTAGAGGTGGTAAAAGGTATTATGTGACATTTATTGATGATTTTTCCAGATATACTAAGTTATATTTGCTTAGAAATAAAATAATGCCTTTAATGCTTTTATTTCTTATAAAACTAGGTTGAAAATCAACTTAGTAGAAAAATCAAGAGAATTAGATCTGATAGAGGTGGAGAATATTTATCTTTGAATGTTTTTTTATGAAAAAGAAGGAATAATTCATGAAGTAACTCTGCCTTATTCACCCGAGTCAAATAGAATAGCTGAAAGGAAAAAATAGAACATTGAAAGAGATGATGAACTCTATGTTAGTTAGTTCTAATGCTCCTGATAATTTGTGGGGTGAAGCTATTTTATCTGCATGTCACTTACAAAATAGAATACCATATAGAAGAACTGTCAAAACTCCGTATGAATTGTGGAGGGGTTATAAACCTAACTTGAAATATTTAAAAGTGTGGGGGTGCCTTGCTAAAGTCCTTTTGCCTGAATCTAAAAAGAGAAAAATAGGTTCTAAAATTGTTGATTGCATACTTATTGGATATGCTGAACATAGTATTGCATATAGATTTCTTATTTTAAAAAGTGATATGCTTGATTGCAATACTATAATTGAGACAAAGAATGCTGAGTTCTTTGAATATGTTTATCCATTGTCTGATAAAATTTCTCATACACCTGTTGAAACAAATAATAAAATTACCTCTAATGAGGAACTGAGAAGGAGTAAAAGACCTAGGAAAGAATATTTTTCTTATGGGAATGATTTTCAGACTTTTCTTGTCGATAATGAACCATCAAATTATTTTGAAGCTATAACCTCTTCAGAAGCTAATTATTGGAAAGAGACAATAAAAGTTGAAATCGATTCTATTTTGAAAAATAACACATGGATTTTAACTGATTTACCTCCTGGTGCAAAGCCTATTGGTTATAAATGAATTTTCAAAAAGAAATTTAATCATGATGAATCTTTAGATAAATATAAAGCTCGGTTAGTAGCAAAAGAATTTTCTCAAAAACAAAATATAGATTATTTTGATACATTTGCACCAGTGACTAGAATTTCTTCTATTCGAGTTTTAATTGTCTTAGATTTAATCCGTAAGCTTTTTATCCATCAAATGGATGTCAAAACTGCTTTTTTAAATGGTTATTTAGAAGAAGAAATTTATATGGTTCAACCTGAAGGCTATGTCATTCCTGAACAAGAAAATAAAGTTTGTAAATTAATTAAATCTCTTTATGGCCTTAAATAAGCTCCTAAGTAGTGGTATGGGAAATTTGAACAAGTCTTACTGAGAGACAGTTTTTTTTCAGTGGAGGTGGATAAATGTGTTTATACTAAAGTGATAGACAATGATTATGTGATAATATGTCTATATGTTGATGACATGCTTATATTTGGTACAAGTTTAAATATTGTGCAAAGTACTAAATTATTTTTATCTGATAATTTTGATATGAAAGAATTGGGTGAAGTAAATACAATATTGGGAGTTAAAGTTATAAGGAGTGAAGATGGAATAATGTTGTCACAAGAACATTATGTTGAGAGACTTCTTAAGAAGTTTAAATATTTTAATGTCACATCTGTGAGCGCTCCTTTTGATGCTAACTCTCAGTTGAAAAAGAATAATGGGGACCCAGTTGCTCAGTCTAAATATGCGCAGATTATTGAGAGTCTGATGCATTTAATGAATTTTACAAGGCCTGATATAGCCTATGTTGTGTGTAGACTAAGTAGATATACGCATAATCCCAACATAGAGCATTGGTCTGCATTAGATAGACTAATGAAATATTTGAGAGGAACCATGAATTATGGTATCCTATGTAGTGGATTTCCTTCTACTTTAGAAGGGTACAGTGATACAAACTGGATCTCTGATTCAGATGAGACAAAATCTATTAGTAGTTATGTTTTCACCCTTGTTGGTGGTGCAATATCAGCTAAACAGACGATCATTGCTAGATCGACTATGGAATCAGAGTTTGTAGCTCTGGAGTTAGCTGGTTCTGAGGCTGAGTGGCTAAGAAACTTCTTAGCTAATATCCCTTTAATAAATGACGTATTGCCTTCTGTGTCTACACATTGTGATTGCCAAGCGGCAATAGCTATAGCAAAGAATAAATCGTATAATTGTAAAAGTAGACACATGAAATTGAGACATGATGTCATAAAGAAGCTGCTGAAAGATGGAATAATTTTCATTGATTATGTGAAGTCAGAAGTTAATTTGGTCGATCCTCTGACTAAATCAGTAGGAAGAAAATTAATTCTTCAAACCTCAAAAGAGATGGGGTTATGGCTGACATGTTGTCAATAGAGATGGTAACCCAACCTATGTGATTGGAGATCCCATGAAATAGGTTCATATGGATAATAACAAGTCGATATTGGCACTGAAGTACTAAAAGAGAGTGTTTGACTGCTACTAATTGAGAGTATGAGTAATAACTCTTAATGAAATTCATAGTCCTTATGGATAGTATATTTAAAACCAGTATACACTTGATGAATTCATATATATGAGAGTGGAGTGGGCCACTCCTATGAGATTTTGGCCTAGTCTCTAGAGATCTCATGATTAACCAGGCATGCGTATGGCCTAGTGGCGCAAAACCGCATTGAACAACAAAATTATGAGGATCGAAATGTGACTGATAAAATCTCTGACTTAAAATAAGAATTAGTGGTTCATAGAAAATATTATATTTCACCGATATTTCTGCGAGTTAAGTTTTATTGGTCTAAGTTTGGTTCATAGTCCAAAAGACACCAAACCTATTGCATTTGGACCATGCAAATCTTACTCCTCTTTGTATGAATTTTTTTGAAAATATGTGGGGGAACTGTTGTGATATTTCCAAAAAGTGGACAAATGCCCTTCCATGTGAAAACTTGCATGGCAAATTCAAGACAAGTGTTATACACTTGCCATGCTCTAACCTTCTCTTAAAGCCTATAAATAGGCCTTCAAAATAGCAATCAATCATCAACATTTTTTTCTTGCCTTTTTCGTTCCTCTTCAGCTTCCTTTTCTTTCCTCCTTAAACTTTTGTAGTCTACTTTCTTTGTTCCCCTCTTTTAAATAGCTGGATTTATAATTTAATATTTTACTGATTCCTGTATACTCCCAGATAGAGGTAGGTTTGTTTAATTCTGGAGATAAATTTTACACTGCTGAAATAGTTTCTTAGGACATTGCCCAGCACGAAGTCAATTCGTGTATCTTCTTACAAATAATATTATTGCAGTGTTGTTATTTTCCGGTGTCGTTTTTTATACTAAAGGTTACACATCATATTACAACGACGACAACAACAACAACAACAATAACATATCTAGTTTGATCTCATACGTGAGGTCTAGAGAGGGTAGGGTGTAGGCAATCTTACTCCTTTCTTGTGTCAATTTTTATTTTTAGTTTTAAATTAATTAACGACTGAGCGATTTCATAACCTGAGCTTTCCTTAACCACGAACCTCATTTTGTTTGAAGTTCATTGGACATGAATGAACTCGAATAGACGTACCTTGTTTCTGTTTTCTGCCATATCCACTTCCCTTCACTCCATAGGGCCTTCTCTAATAGGGAAAAGTCTTCCATTTTTCATTAAATGATTCGGCTTCCCATGGCCCTTCCACCCATCCAGGCTTCCTTTCCTCCTTATGATATGCTCCCCCGGCGCAAGTTTACCATGCTTGGCGCCCCCGGCGTTTTTGGCCAGACAGTCTGGGGTCTTACCGTCTATCCGTTGGTACTCTGCATTTTCACGGAGAATTTAATTTTACCGGGTCCATGTTAGAGATAATGGGGCAGAGGTAGAGAGGTTGTTTCTAGTAGACCCTTGGCTTAAGAATCATATTGGCATTGCAAATATGGTGCATAGGCACTTTGCTAATACCTCTGAGAAGATACTTCAAAGTTTTTAGCAAAAGAAAGATTATTGATTTCTTGAAAACATAGTACATTCGCTCCTTTGGTGAAGTTATGAAGTTGGTATTTCAGAGTTTCTTATATCTGCTTTTAGCAATGTATTTTTAACTGTCTTGTTTTACCAACCATTATTGGAAAAATTGTCAGTCTTTTTGGCTCCCTTTCTGGATTTACATCATCTCTAGCAATTGAGATGGTACTTGGCAATCCGTCAAGCTATGTGGTGAAGAAATGCTATTTAAAACTTAGAATTTTGACACTTAACAATGATACAAGAGTAAAATGTTCCGCTTGTCAGGGTAGAAGAGTTGTAACTTAGGGGTATTTGGTATGAAGGAAAATGTTTTTCTGGAAAATGAATGGTGTTATCACTTATTTTCTCATGTTTGGTTGGTGAGTGGAAAATATTTTCCGAAAAATATTTTCTAGTATTTGGTTAGAGAGTAGAAAATCATTTCTTAGGAAAATAATTTTCTATGCTACTCTCCTCCTCTCCCCCCCCCCCCCTTCCAACAATTACATTTTTCTTCAAAAATTCAATTATTCTTCTAAAGAATTCACATAAACCCGAAGAAACTAATATGTTAAAATGAAAAAGAAAGTACTCTATCTACAACGTGAGAAGAAATTACTCTCAATAATATTTCTATAATATAACCTCTTGCAACATATAAGATTCAGGCTAACAACGATAAACGTCTCGTACACAGATAAAAGAGAAGAAATGTGAGCAACTCCATAATAACCATTCTCAATATAGGAGTACTCAAGAAGCAAGTAGACATGAGAAAAACCATCACAGAAGTTGTTTACTCTCGAAATTGGATAACAATTGAATTTGTTAGTGGGTCAAAAGATATGCGGATTAACATGATACAAAGCGATAAATTAGATTGCAATTGAAATAAATAACGATAAATTAACTGCAAACCACATGAATTGGATGATTTCAGCTTAGGAAAGCAAGCCACCCTTGAGTTGAATGCACTTTTATTGACACAAAGATACCAAAGAGTAAGAACTTAGAGAATGTATTGCTTATCAGTGTATGTTACCATGTATTCATGAATTGTGAGGCCCCCTTTATATATTAGAGAAACCTACTTTTTAGGTATGATTCTATTATTTCATAAAAGGTAAAAAGGTCCTTGATTTGTTGTCCATTAATTCTTTTTTCGTATATTCCGTGATTTCTGCCGTAATGTCCGATTAATTGCGAGAATTTCGGATAAGCTGGCAATATATTCCTTGAGGTCGTTATGACTGGGATTGGTTATGACTTCGGTAAACTCGAGGGCAAATCTGTTGGTGTCGATGACTAATTTTAGCAATGCTTTGGGTCCAATCTTAATTACCATATTTTGATCTTGGCTGATTGTGTTGGACGCAAGATCGAACTTTGAGCTCGACTTTTACCCGATTAAAGATATTTCGACCATGTCCTTAATTAGGGAGGTTGTAAGCTCGATCGAACATCGAGCCTGGTTTTACCCGTATACAGATAGTTCCCTCATTTTTCGGAGAGTAGATGACGAGAAACGATATGAGCCTCCGATTCTCACTTCGATATATCATGATGTAAGTGACAAAATCATGACGTAAAATCCCCTTATTTTTCGGAGAGTAAATGATGAGAAACGATATGAGCCTCTGATTCTCACTTCGATAAATCATGATGCCGAAATCATGATGTAAGTGATAAGAATAGTTGAAATGTTCCATCGGTCCAATTTTTAAGGCATTAAATGCATATCAGTCAACGGTCGGCCACTTCAGGATGCGAACCGCAGTTTGAGAAAACTATAAATACCCTTTCATCCATTCATTTAGAACTTTTACATTCAAACTTTTGCTCTTGTGCTTTAAGAAAACTTCACCACTCTCATCTTCTGGTTTTCTGAAAGCTTACATAAGTTGTTTGCTAATAATACCTCCTCTTTTATTCGCACTTTCCTTTCTCCTCTATTTAGAAGCAATGGCAAAGACTTTAAAATCTGTCTGTTGTTACTGAGGAACTGACACTGGAACCCCCTCTAAAGATGTTCGTCCCTATGAGGTGCCCAACCGGAGCCGATTTTAAGGTTGAGAAAACATCCTCGGTACCGGGTCGGTGCGATCCGGTCTCGAGTTACATATGTTCGGTCACCGACAATGTCCTTGCTAAGGCCAAGGAGGACTGCAACTGGGTCGATAAGCACGTGGTGGTTCCTACGCCCGAGGAAACGATCACCACCCACGTGGAGGGTTTTTTAAGTGTTTACACTTACCCTTTCATGTCGGGTCCTTTAGATCCAGTTATTATAGCCTTTTGCAAAAGGTATGAGGTGACTCTCGGGCAGATTCATCCTTCATTTTGGAGGATTGTAATTCTCCTTTGCTTCTTCGTGAGCAAACTCGAGGGGTGTCCCTTCACCATCAACCATCATATGCGCTTGTATAGTCCCCGACTCTATCGAGGGGGATTAATCAAGCTTGCACGTCGGGCTAGTAAGGCCCCATTCTCGAGCATCAACGAGGATCGGGACTGAGGCTGGTTGGGCCGATTCATTCGAGTGAAGACCTAGGATATAATCCCGGCCGAAGATATGCCATTTTCTGATAAATGGAACATGAAATGTAAGTATAACCTTGCCTTTAAGATTTCTTTTATTGCTTTTCCTTTTCCTCCCTTCTTATCGATATTTTGTGATGGTACAACTATTGCTCGGATGCCGAATGTAGCTCCTCGACTCAAGAAGTGGGTCGAGGGTATCGCAACACAAAGATCTTACTCCGAGCGCTCATGGCGTGAGCTTTCGAAGGGCCGATGGGAGGCCTATTATCATGATGAGGTTTTTTCTTTTAGTTACGTTCGACCTTACTTTCATGTCGTCGATTTCTAACTTGTTTTACTTTCCTTTTGCAGGTTTACCAAAAGATGTTGAAATGAGGCCTCCGCCCAGTGATGATGACATTTTCACTGAGCCCCCTGCTCTGAAGCATGATAAAGAGAAGAAAAGAAGAAAAGCTCCGAGCTCCGAAAAGAAGAAACCGAAGAGGCGGCTGGTGCGCACATCCAAATAAAGTATCAGCGCCCGAGAACTCCTATAGAACTCACTCCAACATTTGATGAATGAGTCCGAAGAAGAAGAAAACTCTGAATTGGTGACCCATATGAGAAGCGGTACCGAATTGCCTCAAACCAGGGAGGTCGATGAAGAGGCAGTGGCCAAGGCCTCCGAACTAGGGAGGGTCGAGGCCGTTTTGCCCCGAGCTGGGGAGGTTGACAAAGAGACCATGGTCGGTACTTCTCGGGCAGAAGATAATGTACCGAAGGACGCAGTTGGGGTGATAGATCTCTCCGGGTCGCCTTAATTTACTAATTTTATGAGAAACGGGGCTTAGACGCTGAAAGGTCACCTCAACGAGGGCCCCCAAAGAGAAGTAGATTCTTTTAACAACTTCTTTGATGGCTTGGATTCTACCGCCTCGAAGGACGTCATCTGGTTGGGTGACTTACTGGTACCAAAGAAGATACCGTCTCCGGGAGCTAGAGGTCTTCTTCAAGTCCAAAATTAGTAAACCAATTCCCAGCTTTGAGTGCATATCCTACCTTGGAAGCGGTCAATCATTATGTCCATTATGGAGGATGCACGAGTTCTCTCTGCCCCCGTGGGGATTTCCAGTTATCTTCGGTGCTTGGTGACTGAAGAGGATCAAGCCAAGATGAAAGAGGTGGAAGTCCCCTGCCTGTTCAACGAAGCTCAACATGCGTTAAATCGGGTAACTTCGAATGCCCCTCTATTATGTACTTAGATTAAGTAGTAAATAATCGTAACATTTTACTTTGTGCTTGCAGGCCTCGGTGCTTCATCACGAGACCTTTCTCCGATATCAAGAAGAGTTAAAACATCACGAGGTTAAGACTCGAGAGATTACTAAGAAAAGGGATGCTTACAAGCTTCTTAGTGAGAAACTCCAGGATGAGCTAAAAGTGGCTCGGAATAAGCATGCTGACCTGGTCGAGTAGGTAATAAGAGTTTTGAAGTTAGTGACGATGAGTCAGATACAGTGGCTAAAGATCCGAACTCGCAAATTCAAAAGAAACTTGACCAGATCGAGCAGCTCCAGGTGGAGATGGATACGGTCAAAGCTGAGGCCGAAGAATGGAAGAAAAACATGGATCGCCTGGCCTCAGAGAAGGAGACTGCCCGAGCACAGTTGGCTTCGGTTGAGGTCCAGTTTTGGCCTGCAAAGAAAATCTTGGTATAGACCAAAAAGATCGAGGAGCTCCAGTCTCAGCTTAACTCGGCTGTTTCCAGTCAAGAAAATCTGGCCAAGGAGCTTGAGGCGGCCAAGTCAGAGGTTGCTGTGGTCAGGGCCGAGACCGATGATAAGGTGGCTTAACATAAGGCCGATGCCGAGGTGGCTCAGGACCAAGCGAGAAATATGGTGAAGTATGCGAAGTGGCTATCCCAAAGGGAGGCCCTCGAGGGAGTCCATGCTCGGGATTTTGATTTATTGGCTGAAATCAAGAATGCCAAGATATACGAAGCCAAGACCAGGAAGCTGGCTTATCCCGAGGAGGAAGATTCCAAGGGGTCTGAAGATTCGGGTGCGTCCGATGGTGGCGAAGACCCCGTAGGCGATGATGTGGCCCCTGATGAAGACTAGGCCATTTGGGATCTTTTTAGGCGTTTTTGCCTTTTGTTTTTTTGTATCATCTTTTTTTTAGGCCATTCGGCCTTTGTAAATAATTTGTATCGGGGCTATTCAACTCTTGTAAAAAGAATTTAGATATATATAAGGCTTTTTCCCTTTTAAAACTTTTGAATTTTTCCTTTGCTTTTTTATTTGTATTCGCAAATATCGAAATGCCTACGTTTCCCCAAAGTAGTTTAGGTTTATAATTTGCCGAGGGTAGCCTTTAGAACAGGTTATGAAGTTTTTTTTGAAGGTCTTATTTTTGTTATAGGTCTCAGACGTCTCCAAACCGTGTTAATATGGCCGTAACCTTTTTAGATCGGGTGTCGCTCAGTGGTCTTGTTATCCCGAGTTATCCAGGCATGCCTAAGATAACAGTCCCTAAGTGGGGGTGGCTGTGGCCTTTGAAATTCGGGCGTTTCCTAATAGGTTTCTTGCCCCGAGGTATGATAGCTCGGACCACCCGAGATCATTTTTGGACGGCAGTCCCCGAATAAAAGTGATTGTTTTAACTCGGATTAAGATGACCCTTGGGCTCGATACCTTTAGGGGATCAGGTGTAGAAAATTCCTTGAGAAATGCAAGAAAAATGTTAAAGGACAAGATGTTAATGTGCAACGAAGAGAATGATGTTTATTCTTGTGCATAATAGTTGTATATGTATACATGTTTTGTGCTAGGGCTAGAGCGGTCTGTGTGGGCACGATTCATTTGACTGTTTGGCCATTGCAATAAATCCTATTGATCGAGACCCTTCAATCACGAAGTTTCTTTCCTGGCTAAAGTCTATATCCGAGGGTAATGCCACCCAGTATTCGTGGCTGACTGAAGAGAGGCCTCAAATGATGTTGTGATCATTGTCATCGGTTCGTAGCCGTCCTTCAACTCTAAGTTAGCACGATTTACTTGTTGCCTCATTAAAAACCTTGCCGGAAAACCCATTTGGGGCAAAATCGGTTCAAGGGAAAAAGAGTGCAATGCGTGCTTTCATACCTAGGAACCCGTAACGTCCTTTGTTGGTTACTTGCAAATGTTAGGTTAAAATGTAAATAAAAGAAAGAATGGGGTCGTACCTTAGTAGTAATATCGTTTTAAGTGAATTATATTCCAGTTGTTCGGTAATTGCTCGTCGTTCATTGTTCTGAGCTTGTAGGACCCTTTTCCGGTGATCTCGATAATTTGGTATGGTCCTTCCCAGTTCGTCCCTAATTTCCATTCGTTCGGGTTTCGAGTGGTTAGTATGACCTTTATTAGTACCAAGTCCCCGGTATTGAAGTGTCGAAGGTTGGCCCTTCGATTATAATATCTTTCGATCCGTTATTTTTGGGCGACCAACTAGACAAGGGCGGTTTCACGCCTTTCATCTAGTAGCTCCAAGCTCATACTCATAGCCTCATCGTTCAATTCCTTTATTGCATATAGGAATCTGATTCTTGGTTCTCCAACCTCGACCGGTATTAGAGATTCGGTGCCATAAACTAAGAAAAATGGGGTGGCCCCGGTACTGGACTTCGAGGTTGTACGGTATGCCCATAGGACCTCGGGTAGTATTTCCTTCCATCTTTCTTTGGTGTCGGTTAACCTTTTTTTAAGGCTTTTGAGTATGGTTTTGTTGGTAGATTCAGCTTGTCCATTCCCACCAGGGTGGATAGGGTGTCGATAGGATCCTTTTGATTTTATGGTCTTCAAGGAATTTGGTTACTTTGCTTCCGATGAATTGTTTCCCATTATCGCATACAATCTCGGCCGGCATTCCGAATCGCCATATGATGTGGTCCAAAATGAAATCGATGATTTCCTTCTCCCTGAACTTCTCGTATGCCTGGGCTTCCACCCATTTAGAAATATAGTCATTCATAAACAATACAAATCGAGCCTTACCGGGTGCCCATGGAAGGGGGACGACGATGTTCATTCCTCACTTCATTAACGGACATGGTGATAAAACCGAATGCAGCAGCTCCCCGGGTTGATGAATCATCGGAGCGTGTCTTTGGCATTCATCACATTGTCGAACGAACTTCTTTGCGTCTTTTTCCATGTCGAGCCAGTAGTAACCGGCTCTGACTATTTTTTGAACTAGCGATTCGGCGCCCGAATGATTTCCACAGGTACCTTCGTGGATTTCCTTCAAAACGTACTCAGTATCTCCCGGCCCTAGACATATTGCAAATGGGCCATTGAATGTTTTTCTGAATAGGGTTTCGTCTCTGGACAGGCTAAATCGGGTTGCCTTCGTACATAGGGCCCTCAAATTTTTTGGGTCATTCCACGTACTTATTCCTCTAGTCCCAATTTAGGCTCGTTGAGTTGATATCGACGTGGCCTTCTTCTACCACCGATCTCATAAGCTGTACGACTTCTCCCGAGTTGATCTCGTCATCTTTGACAGACCACCCCAAGTTAGCGAGGGCATCTGCCTCGCTGTTTTGATC
Organism: Nicotiana tomentosiformis; assembly: GCF_000390325.3. Taxonomy (NCBI): domain Eukaryota; kingdom Viridiplantae; phylum Streptophyta; class Magnoliopsida; order Solanales; family Solanaceae; genus Nicotiana; species Nicotiana tomentosiformis. Next base: position 83,841,349 of record NC_090813.1, on the reverse strand, counting down.
CTGAGGTACATGTTGCAAAGTCCATTCTATGAACCGATGCAATGCCACCTATAACTTGTCCCAGTATCTTTGCATTCGTTCTTTCCTGACCTCAAATGTTCCATTGGCTTGATTTACTACAATGAGGGAGTCGCACTTGGCTTCGATCACTTCTGCCCCCAAGCTTTTGGCTAGTTCAAGGCATGCAATCATGGCCTCATATTCAGCCTCGTTGTTAGTCAATTTCCTAGCCTTAATAGATTACCTAATTATATTACATGTTGTTGGCTTTAGTACAATGCCAAGTCCGGACCCTTTTGCATTTGAGGCGTCGTCCGTAAAGAGGGTCCAGATTCCCGAGGAAGTTCCCAAGTTAACCAATAACTCTCTTTTGACCTCGGGTATTAGGGTCGGTGTAAAGTCGGCCATAAAGTTTGCCAAAAATTGAGACTTAATGGCGGTCTGAGGTCGGTAGTCAATAGTGTACCCACTTACTTCCACGACCCATTTGGCCAATCGGCCCGAGAGTTCGGGCTTGTGTATAACATTTCTCAGCGTGTAAGTAGTTACGACACATATGGGGTGACACTGGAAGTATGGTTTTAGCTTCCTAGAGGCGCTTAGCAAAGCGAGCGCCGGTTTTTCTAGGTGAGGGTACCTAGTTTCGGCCTCACCTAAGGTCCTACTAACATAATAAATTAAAAATTGCGTACCTTGCTCTTCCCAAACTAGGACTCTACTTACCGCTATCTCTGAGACCGCCAAATACAAGTACAGTTGTTCGCCTGTCTTTGGCATGTGAAGTAGCGGCGGGATCGATAAGTACCTCTTGAGCTCTTCCAAAGCTCGTTGGCATTCCGGAGTCCATGAGAAGTTATTCTTCTTTTTTAATAGTGCGAAAAATCAGTGGCTCTTGTCGGATGACATCGAAATAAATCGCCTCGGGGCGGCTATGCGCCCGGTTAGCCTTTGCACTACCTTTACGTTATCCACGACCGTGATATCTTCGATGGCTTTGATCTTGTCGGGGTTGATCTCGATTCCTCGGTTGGATACCAGGAACCCGATGAATTTACCTGATTTGATTCCGAATGCACATTTTTCTGGGTTCAGCTTCATATTGTACTTCTTTAATATGTTGAAGGTTTCCTGCAAAAGTTTTAAATGGTCCTCTACTCCAGGGACTTAACCAACATATCGTCAATATAAACCTCCATCGATTTTCCTATTTGTTCCTCAAACATCCGGTTTACTAAGCGTTGGTAAGCGGCACCGGCATTTTTTAATCCGAATGACATCACATTATAGCAGCATGTGCCGTACTTAGTGATGACAGAGGTTTTTTCTCGGTCATCCAGGTTCATCCGTATTTGGTTGTACCCGGAATAGGTGTCGAGAAAACTGAGGATATCGTGGTCGGCCATGGCATCGATCATGCGATCAATGTTGGGTAGAGGGAAGGAGTCCTTGGGACATGCTTTGTTCCGATCCTTAAAATCTATGCACATTCTTAATTTCTTCCCCTTGCTAGGGACTACCACTATGTTTGCTAACCAATCAGGGTATTTGACCTCCTGAATTGACCTTATTTTAAGGAGTATAGATACCTAGTCCTTGATGAAAGCATGTTTGACCTCGGACTGGGCCTCCTCTTCTGCTTGACCGATTGAATCTCGGGTCCAGGCTTAGCTTGTGAGTGATTATCTGTGGTGGGATCCCTGCCATATCAAGATGGGACCAAGCGAAACAATCTATTTTAGCTACAAGAAATTGAATAAGTTTTTTCTGAGCTCGGGAATTAACCTCGTACCCAGGTATACCTTCCGATCGGGTAGATGCTCGATCAATATGACCTGTTCCAGCTATTCAACCGTCGATTTGGTTGCATCGTAGTAATCGGGGATTATAAAAGATCGGGGAACCCAGTAATCATCGTCTTCATCAGTCCTCTGCTTATCTGGTTAGGCTGTGGCCGGTATCAGTTACTGCTATTTGGCCTTTTGTTTTGTACCCGAACTTGTTTCCTTCGATGTTGCGAGTGTCGATATTGGAATCACTTCTTCGACTACAAATATCTCTTTCGCGGCCCGTTGTTCCCCGTAGATTGTCTTAATCCCTCCCAGAGTTTGGAATTTTAATACTTGGAGAAGAGTTGAGGGCACTGCCCTCATGTTGTGGATCCATGGACTCCCGAGTATGATGTTGTACCTCATGTCTCCTTCGATCACATAAAACTTGGCCTTCTGTATGGTCCTGGTGGTATTGACGGGTAACGTTATCTCCCTCTTGATAGTTTCACATGCCATGTTGAATCCGTTTAGAACTCGTACTGCAGACATGATTTTGTCCTGTAGATCGAGATGTTCCACGACCCTAGACCGAATGATGTTGGCCGAGCTACCTGGATCAATTAACACACGTTTAACTCAAATTTTATTTATGATTACAAATATTATCAGTGCATCATTGTGAGGCTGTACGATCCCTTCTGCATCCTCGTCGTTGAAAGATAAAGTTCCTTCCGGTATGTAGTCTTGAGTTCGTTTCTCCCTAGTTATGGATACTTTGGTGCGTTTTAACATCGGCCAATGTGGGATATCGACTCCACCGATGATCATATTAATGATGTGTTGAGGTTCTTCTTGTTCTGTTTGTTTGTTAGAATACATGTTCCTAAAATGATCCTTGGCCCGGTCGCTCAAGAATTCTCGAAGGTGCCCATTGTTGAATAGTCGGGCTACTTTTTCTCTCATCTTTCGACAATATTCCATTTTATGACCGTGAGTTCCATGATATTTGCACATCTGGTTAGGATCCCTTTGAGTTGAATCAGATTGTAGAGGTCGAGGACATTTGGTATCTTTGATGCGCCCGATAGCCGACACAATGGCAGCAACATCGATATTAAAGTTGTATTCTGATAGCCTCGACGCTTCTTTAGGCCCGATGGACCTATCAAAGATGTTTTTGGTCATGAGCCCCCGATTGATTCGACCTCGATCATTTCTCATGGGGTTCCGCCCGGACCCACTGCTTCTCCGATCTCCATTATATGGCTGATACCGATCCCTATTTGGTCTTGGTTCACGATCGATGTCTCTCTTGACTCTGTCGAGGGTTCTAACGGGATAAACAGACTCCGAAGGGGCCCCGAGTTGATCATCTTCGACTCTGATTTTTGATAGATACTGGTTATGCACGTCGGCCCAGGAAACAACCGGGTATTCTATCATGTTCTGCTTCAGTTGCTGCAAAGCCACCTAGCTTCGAATTTTGAGTCCCTGAGTGAAATCTTGAAGAACCCAATCATCAGCGATCGGCGGCAGATCCATTCGTTCCATTTGAAAACAGGACACAAATTCCCTAAGCATCTCGTTATCCTTCTGTTTGACTTTGAAAAGTTCTGATTTCCTTGTTTCGACCTTGATGGCACCAACTTGTGCTTTTACGAAAGAGAATGCAAGCATAGCAAATAAGTCAATAGAATTAGAAGGTAAGTTGTGATACTATATCATAGTTCCCTTTGATAGGGTCTCCCCAAATTTTTTCAGTAGAACAGACTCAATCTCATCGTCTTCCAAGTCATTTCCTTTGATGGCACATGTATAAGAGGTTACATGCTCGTTTGGGTCGGTCATTCCGTTATACTTAGGTATTTCGGGCATATGAAATTTCTTGGGGGATCGGCTTCGGAGATGCGCTCGGAGGAAAAGGTTTTTGCACGAACTTCCTGGAATCCAGTCCTTTCAATATCGGAGGTGCTCCTCGGATTTGATCTACCCTGTAATTGTAGGTTTTCACCTTTTTGTTGTTTGCTTCAATTTTCTTTTTCCCTGATTTTATCTGCTATGTCAGCTCCTCGAGCATTTTTATAATCTCGGGGTTAGCACCCGATTCTTATTCATTTAACCTTTCTATGACCGGTTCATTTCTGCGGGTGACTTCACGGGGCGGATCGGGCTCAACCCTGCTCGGTTCCTGGCTTTAATTATGTAACTGATTTATCGCCGCCTATTGTAACTGCAGCATTTCAAAGATCATCTGTAGGTTGATCCCGTCTTCTTCAATGTTTTACGTGTTTCGTGTTGACGATCGGGCTCCACCACGGACGCTATTTTTGGGGTCGGTAGGCAAGTTTGCGTCGATGTCTATATGTGAATTAACATCAATCAGATCTACGATCGAAATTCCAACAGGATCAGCAGGCGGCACTTCGTTACCGGGTGCCATATTGTTATTTTCACCTTGATGATCGGACTCGTTGTCGATATGTAGGGGTGCTGATTGAGAGTTTGGCATTTTTAGCCTGAAATCAAAGACACTTCAAAGAGAAAGTGTAAAGTAGTGTGTGTTATGGAGATTTGTATCAAATAGCCACTATTATCCTTAGCCCCACAGTGGGTGCCAAACTGTTTACCCTCGAAATCAGATAACAATTGAATTTATTAGTGATTCAAAGGATATGCAGATTAACTTGATACAAAGCGATGAATTAGATTGTAATTGAAATAAATAATGATAAATTAACTGCAAACCACATGAATTGGATGATTTCAGCTTAGGAAAGCAAGCCACCCTTGAGTTGAATGCACTTATATTGACACAAAGATACCAAGGAGTAAGAACTTAGAGAATGTATTGCTTATCAGTGTATGTTATCATGTATTCATGAATTGTGACACCCCCTTTATATATGAGAGGAACCTACTTTTTAGATATTATTCTATTATTTCACAAAAGGTAAAAAGGTCATTGATTTGTTGACCGTTGGTTCCTTTTTTGGTATATTTAGTGATTTTCGTCGTAATGTCTGGTTAATTGCGGGAATTTCGGATAAGCTGGCAATATATTCCTTGAGACCATTATGACCAGGACCGATTATGACTTCGGTAAACTCGAGGGCAAATTTGGTGGTGTCGATGACTAATTTTACCAATGCTTTGGGTCCGATCTTAATTACCATATTTCGATCTTGGCTGATTGTGTTGGACGCAAGATCGAACTTCGAGCTCGAATTTTACCCGATTATGAATATTTTGACGATGGCCTTAATTAGCGAGGTTGGAAGCTCGATCGAACATTGAGCCCGATTTTACCTGTATACAGAAGTATTACAGACCATATTAGACTATGATGACCCAAAATGTCATCTTTAAATTTAATAAGTAATTCTATGTTTTAAGACCTCAAAAAGCACCATTTATCATTCCTCAACTTGCGTGCACAGTCCGTAAAATTTTACGGAAAATTTTCATGTGAAAAATGGATTAAAATGTGAAATAGAGCTTTAAATCTCAACTAAGTTGACTTTGGTCATATTTTTAGCAAACGGACCCGGATTAGTATTTTGACAGTTTCGGTAGCTCCGTATCGTGATTTGGGACTTGGAAGTATGCCCGGAATTTAATTTGAAGGTTCCTATCTCAAGTTATGACCATTTAACGGAACTAGCAATTTAAAGGCTAAAGACTTCCATGTTTGACCACAGGGTTGACTTTTTGATATCGGAGCCGGAATCCGATTCTGGAAATTTGAATAGCTCTGTTATGTCATTTAGGACTTGTGTGCCAAATTTGAAGTCATTCCGGATTCATTTAATATGTTTTGGCCCGAGATTTGCAAATGAAAAAGTTTAAAACTCAAAGTTCGAATCAGGGTGTGAATTGTAATTTCATCGTTGTTTGATATGATTTTTGACCCCGATTAAGTCCGTCTTATGTTACGAGACTTGTTGGTATATTCGGACGGGGTCCCAAGTACCCCGAGTGTGACTCGAATTGAAATCGGAACAAGAATTGGACTTAAGCAAAATCTGAATTTTTGCCTTCTGTTGTAATCGCACTTGCGGATTTTTGACCAGAGGTGCAATATTGCAAAAGCGAGCCTTCCATCGTAGAAGCGGCCTGGGCAGGCTGGGCAAAGGTTCGCAGGTGAAGAAACTTGCACGCATTCACGCGTCCGCAGAAGCGGACTAGGAAATCGCAGAAGCGGAAGGCAGCACAGGTGCGCATTTTTCCTCCGCAGGTGCGAGGCCTCGCTTGGCAGTCCCATTTCGCAGATGAGAGATTTTTCTCGCAGATGCGAGCTCACATGTGCGAGTCCAGACACTGCAGGTACGGAAAATGCCTGGGCAGTGTATATATCGAAGAGTCAGACATTTTTACTCATTTTGATCATTTTGAGCTCGGTTAAGGCGAATATTTGGGCGATTTTCACGGGAAAATATTGGGGGTAAGTGTTCCTTATCCTATATTGATTATATTTCATGATTCCATACTCGTTCATATCATGAATCCGTGAATTTATGGAAGAAAAATTAGATTTTTTAAAAATCTTCCAAAAACGAAAAAGTTAGATTTGAAGGTCTGTTTGACATCGGGATTGGATAATTTTTGTATGGTTGAACTCGTATCGGAACGAGCATTCGGATTTTGCGAGTTTTTCTAGGATTTGAGGTGTGGGTCCCACTGTAGAATATTTTAATGAATTTTGGATTTTTATCCGAAAAATTTGTAAATTCATATGGAATTAATTCCTATGATTAGTATTGAATATATCGAATTGTTTGTGAATAGATTTTAAGCTTTCGGAGACAAATTTAAAAGGAAAAGCTGTGGTTGAGTAATTGATTGGAATTTGTAAAGTGAGGTAAGTGTCGTGGTTAACCTAGGCTTGAGGGAATAGAACCCTCAAATTATTTGTTATGTGAATTACATTTGAACGACGTATAGGCGAGGTGACGAGTGTCTATACGTCGTCAAATTAATTGTTTGCCTGCTTACTTGAAAAATTATTAATTATTTTAAATCATGAATTAATTATTATAATAATTATTTCTCTCATATTCTTTGTCAAATATTAATTCTTGAATTCCTGCATTAATTGTTACATGCTATTTGAATTATGTGCCTTAATTGTTATTTGACATTTATTATATTAAATATTAAACTGCATATTTTCTCTCTGATTTCCATAATAATTTGCTATTTGCCTTTGTTTGTTTCATAATAAAATCATAATTATTGTATGCTTGTTGTCTTATAATTTTATATTAATTGTTACATTTATTGGGGAAATTTCTTGTATAAGAATTGATAAATGAATATGTTGGAGGAGAGGGTTGCACGCCGCAACAGAATTGATTATAATGAATATATTGGAGGATCGGGTTGCACGACGCAACATAATTAATTATAATGAATATATTGGAGGATCGGGTTGCACGCCGCAACAGACTTATTTAAAAGTCGACATACATATATATATATATATATATATATATATATATATATATATATATATATATATATATATATATATATATATATATATTGGGAGATCGGGTTGCACGTCGCAATAGACTTGATTAAAATGAATATATTGGAGGAGCGGGTTGCACGCCGCAACAGAACTGAATGTGAATATATTATGAGAGCGGGTTACACGCTGCAATAGAATTGAATGTGAATATATTGTGAGAGCGGGTTGTACGTTGCAACAGAATTGATGAAAATGATAACTGGTTATGACTGTTGAGTTGGCTTCAATTATTATAAATGAGTTACCTGATTTATTTCTATTATTGTTGTTGTTACTAATATTGCGTACAGGTAATGTAAGTGACCCGCCTTAGCCTCGTCACTACTTCGTCGAGGTTAGGCTCAGCACTTACCGGTATATGGGGTCGGTTGTACTGATACTACACTCTGCACTTGTTGTGCAGATTTCGGAGTTGGTCCTAGCGGTGTGCCATAGACTTGCTCGGATTTCAACCACTCGGAGAAGACTTGTGATATAACTGCATGACATCCGCAGTTCTGAAGTCCCCGTCTATTTTACTCTAGCCGTGTGTTTATTTTCAGACAACTTTATTTTATTCAGACCTTTAATTGTATTTATTCTAGAAGCTCATGCGCTTGTGATTCCGATTCTGAGATGGTATTTAGACACAATTATTTTTATGGATTATTCACTATATTTTAGACTTTACTTCCGTATTTGTTCTTTGTTATTAACAAATTTAAAAATTGTTTTAAAAATGGATAATATTATTCTAACGTTGGCTTGCCTAGCAAGTGAAATGTTAGGCGCCATTACGGTCCGAAGGAGGGAATTTCGGGTCGTGACAGTTGGTATCAGAACACTAGGTTACATAGGTCTCACGAGTCACGAGCAAGCTTAGTAGAGTCTGAAGTATCGGTACGGAGACGTCTGTACTTATCTCTCAGAGGCTATGAGGTTTAGGAACAATATCACTTCTTTCTTATTCTGTCGCGCGATTTTATTCTATCATCGATGATTGAACCATTATACTCTTATTCTCTCGCAGATGGTGAGAACACGTAATACCTCTACCGATGGTCAGGGATCAGAATCCCCGGTGGCAATTATGGCCAGAGGTAGAGGTCGAGGCCGAGGTCGTGCTAGAGGCCGAGGTAGAGCTCACTCCAGAGCTCGAGCAGCTGCACCTATTGAAGAACCTCAGGTGGACCTTCAGGAGGAGGTTCCTGTTCAAAATATACCAGTTAAACTAGTTCAGGTCCCGGAGGAATTCATAGCCACTCCAGTACTTCAGGACGCTCTAGTCCGTTTGGTAAGTCTTATGGAGGGCGTGCCCCAGAATGGTACATTTCCATTGGCACCAGTCATCTCACAGGCTGGGGGGGAGCACAAACTCCCACTACTCCCACTCCGGAGCAGATGGCTCCCCAGAATTAGGCTTCAGTAGCCCCGCCAGTTGGGGTAGTTCAGCCAATTATTGCGGCACAGATCGGTGATAGGCCCGCCATTTCTTTTGAGGCCTTATTGAGACTAGATAAGTTTACCAAGCTCTTTCCAGTTCACTTCAGTGGTACACCTTCTGAGGACCCATATGATTATCTTGAACGCTACCATGAGGTGCTGCGGAACATGGGTATAGTTGAGACCAATGGGGTTGATTTTGTTGTATTTTATATGACGGGTTCTGCCAAGAGGTGGTGGAGAGATTATACATTGACCCGACCAGTCGGATCGCCTGCACTTACATGGGAGTAGTTCTCTCAGCTATTTCTGGAAAAGTTTCTCCCTATCACACCGAGAGAGGAGTTCCGCAAGCAATTTGAGCGTCTACAGCAAGGCAGTATGACTGTTACTCAGTATGAGTCCCGTTTTGTGGATTTGGCCTGTCATGATCTCCTTTTACTACCTACGGAGGGAGAGAGAGAGAGTGAGGAGGTTTATTGAGGGACTCACTCACCCTATCAGACTTCAGATGGCCAAGTAGACCGGAAGTAAGATTTCTTTTCATGCGATTGCTAATGTCGCAAGGAGGATCGAGATGGTTCTTACACAGGGGAGAGGTCAGAGGTCCGATAAGAGGCCTCTTCAGTTCGGTGGTTTCAGTGGTGCTTCGTCTGGAGGCAGAGGTAATTTTAGTAGGGGTCAGGTAGCTAGAGGGGGAGGTCAGGACATTAGATGTGGAGGTCAGACCATTAGAGGTGGAGGTTAGACCGTTAGAGGTGGAGGCCAGCCAGTTAGAGGTCGTCCCAGAGACGCAATTCAGAGTGGTAGGGCCCAACCCCGATTTTATGCTTTTCCAGCTAGGCCTGAGGCCGAGTCATCTGATGTTGTGATCACATGTATTATTCCAGTTTGCCATAGAGATGCTTCAGTTCTATTTGATCCAGAATCTACTTATTCCTATGTGTCCTCCTATTTTGCTTCATATTTGGTTGTGCCTTATGATTCTCTGAGTGCTTCTGTATGTGTATCTACACCGGTGGGAGACTTTGTTGTAGTAGATCATGTCTATCATTCGTGTGTGGTTACTATTGGTAATCGTGAGACTAGTGTGGATCTTCTACTTCTTGATATGGTAGATTTTGATGTCATCTTGGGTATAGATTGGCTGTCCCCTTATCATGCTATATTGGATTGTCATGCCAAGACAGTGACCCTAGCTATGCCGGGGGTTACCTCGGTTAGAGTGGAAAGGAACTCCTGGTCATTCTGCCAACAAGGTTATTTCTTATACAAAAGTTCGGCGTATGGTAGAGAAAGGGTGTCTAGCCTATTTGGCTTATATTCGCGATCCCAATGCAGATGCTCCTTCTATGGACTCAGTACTAGTTGTTCGTGAATTTACAGAAGTATTTCCTGCATATTTGCCAGGGATGCCACCCGACAGAGATATTGACTTCTGTATTGATTTGGCTCTGGGCACTCAGCCCATTTCTATTCCACCATACTATATGGCCCCGCCAAAGTTGAAAGAATTGAAAGAGCAGTTACAAGACTTGCTTGATCAAGGATTCATTAGACCCAGTGTCTCGCCATGGGGTGCACCAGTATTATTTGTAAAGAAGAAAGATGGCTCTATGCGGATGTGTATAGATTATCGGTAGTTGAACAAATCCACTATCAAAAACAAATATCCACTGCCAAGAATTGATGACTTATTTGATTAGTTTCAGGTTGCAAGGTATTTTCGAAGATCGACTTGAGGTCTGGTTACCATCAGTTGAATATTAGGGCATCTGATGTCCCTAAAATAGCTTTTCGAACTCGGTATGGGCATTACGAATTCCTAGTGATGTCAATTGGGTTGACAAATGCCCCTGCAGCATTTATAGATTTGATGAATCGGGTATTCAAGCCTTATTTGGATTCTTTTGTGGTTGTATTCATTGATGGTATCTTGATTTACTCCAGTAGTCGAGAGGAACATGAGCAACATTTTCGAAGTATGCTTCACACCTTGAAGAATAATCAGTTATATGCCAAGTTTTCAAAATGTGAGTTTTGGTTAGACTCAATTGCCTTTTTGCGGCATGTTGTATTGGTAGAAGGCATAAAGGTGGATATTAAGAAGATTGAGGCTGTTCAGAATTGGCCTAGACCTATTTCAGTTACAGAGATCCGGAGTTTCCTGGGTTTAGCAGGTTATTATCGTTGGTTCGTGGAAGGGTTTTCATCTATAGCAAGCTCATTGACCAGATTGACCCAGAAAGGTGTCCCATTCAGATGGTCAAACGAGTGTGAGTTAAGATTTCAAAAGCTCAAGACCGCTTTGACTACGACGTCAATGTTGGTATTACCCACAGGTTCGGGATCGTATACGGTATACTGTGACGCATCTCACATTGGGCTTGCTGCAGTATTAATGCAAGATGGCAAGGTAATTGCATATGTATCGCGGCAGTTGAAAGTTCACGAGAAGAATTATCTTGTTCATGACTTAGAATTGGCAGCCATTGTTCATGTGCTGAAGATTTGGAGGCATTACCTCTACGATGTCTCGTGTGAGGTATTTACTGATCATCATAGCCTTCAACATCTGTTCAAACAAAAGGATCTTAATTTGAGGCAGAGAAGATGGTTGGGGTTGTTGAAAGACTATGATATCACCATTTTGTATCACCCTAGAAAGGTCAATGTGGTGGCCGATGCTTTGAGTAGAAAGGCTGTGAGTGTGGGCAGTCTTGCGTATATTACGGTTGGTGAGAGGCTATTAGCTGCAAATGTTCAGACTTTGGCTAATCAGTTCGTGAGGTTAGATGTTTCAGAACCCAGTCGGGTTCTAGCTTGCACAGTCGCTCGGTCTTCTTTATATGAGCGCATCAGAGAGAGGCAGTATGATGATCCTCATTTACTTGTCCTTAAGGACACGGTGCAGCACGATGATGCCAAATAGGTTGCTGTGGGGGAAGATGGGGTTCTGTGAATGCAGGGTCGTATTTGTGTGCCTAATATGGATGGGCTTCGTGAATTAATTCTTGAAGAAGCACACAGTTCCAGGTATTCTATTCATCCAGGTACCGCCAAAATGTATCAAGATTTGCGGCAACATTATTGGTGGAGGAGAATGAAAAAGGATATAGTTGCATATGTAGCTCGGTGTATGAATTGTCAGCAAGTTAAGTACGAGCATCAGAGACCTGGTGGTTTGATTCAGAAATTAGAAATTCCTGAGTGGAAGTGGGAGCGTATCACTATGGATTTTGTTGTTAGGCTCCCACGGACTCAGAGAAAATTTGACGCAGTTTGGGTCATTACGGACAGGTTGACCAAGTCAGCACATTTCATTCCAGTGGTAGTTACCTATTCTTCAGAGAGATTAGCTGAAATTTACATTCGTGAGATTGTCCGCATTCACGGTGTGCCCGTGCCTATTATTTCAAATCGAGGTACACAATTTACCTCACATTTCTGGAGGGTTGCATAGCGTGAGTTAGGCGCACGGGTGGAGTTGAGTACAACATTTCATCCATAGACAGATGGACAGTCAGAGCGCACTATTCAGATATTGGAAGATATGCTCCGCTCTTGTGTTATAGACTTTGGAGGTTCTTGGGATCATTTTTTGCCACTTGCGGAGTTTGGTTATAATAATAGCTACCAGTCAGGAATTCAGATGGCTCCATATGAGGCATTATACGGAAGGCGATGCCGATCGCCAGTTGGTTGGTTTGAACCGGGAGAGGCTCGGTTGTTGGTAGGGGTGGGCGTTCGGTCGGTTCGGTTCGGTTTTAAGAAATTCGGTTCGGTTATTTGGTTTTCGGTTTTGTAAAAGTAGTAACCGAAACCGAACTGAAATAAGTTCGGTTCAGTTCGGTTTTTTAATTTCGGTTCAATTTTCGGTTTGAACATTATCATATTGGGCTCTCTCTATATAATAATTGGACTGACGAATTTGTTGGTTTTGTTTCAAAATTTCGGTAAATTAGACTAAAACCAACCGAAAATTTGTTGGTTTGCTAATAATTCAATTTTTTGATTAACCGAACCAAATAAATTAATAACCGAAAATCGAACCGAAAAACTGAAATTTTAAAATTTTAAACCAAAACCAAAATAAAAATATTTTCGGTTTGATCGGTGTTTTCGGTTCAGACCGAAATATGCCCACCCCTAGTTGTTGGGTATCGATTTGGTACAGGATGCCTTGGATAAGGTCAAGATTATTCAGGATCGACTTCGCATAGCTCAGTCTAGGCAAAAGAGTTATGCCGACCGTAAAGTTCGTGATATTGCATTCATAGTTGGAGAAAGAATATTTCTCCGGGTTTCACCTATGAAAGGTGTAATGAGGTTCGGAAAGAAGGGCAAGTTGAGCCCTAGGTATATCGGACCCTTTAAAATTCTTGAAAGGGTGGGTGAAGTAGGCTACAAACTTGCATTACCACCTAGTTTATCAATGGTTCATCCGATGTTCCATGTGTCTATGCTCCAAAAATATCATGGTGATCCGTCCCATGTGTTAGATTTCAGCTCAGTTCAATTGGACAAAGATTTGACTTACGAGGAGGAGCCAGTGGCTATTCTAGCTCGGCAGGCCGGACAGTTGAGGTCTAAGAGTTATCCTTCAGTTCGGGTGCAATGGAGAGGTCAACCGGTAGAGGCATCTACATGGGTGTTCGAGTCGGATATGCGGAGTAAATATCCATATTTATTCACCAACTCAGGTACTTTTTTCTAACTCCGTTCGAGGACGAACGTTTATTTTAGAGGTGGAGAATGTGATGACCCAAAATGTCATTTTTAAAATTTAATAAGTAATTATGTATTCTAAGACCTCAAAAAGCACCATTTATCATTCCTCAACTTGCGTGCGCAGTCCGTAAAATTTTCCGAAAAGTTTTCATGTGAAAATGGATTAAAATGTGAAATAGAGCTTTAAAACTCAATTGAGTTGACTTTGGTCAATATTTTTAGCAAATGGACCCGGATTAATATTTTGATAGTTTTGGTAGCTCCGTATCGTGATTTGGGACTTGGACATATGCCCGGAATTTAATTTGGAGGTTCCTAGCTCAAGTTATGACCATTTAGTGGAATTAGCAATTTAAAGGCTAAAGACTTCCAAGTTTGACCACGGGGTTGACTTTTTGATATCAGAGCCGAAATCCGATTCTGGAAATTTGAATAGCTCTGTTATGTCATTTAGGACTTGTGTGCCAAATTTGAAGTCATTCCGGATTCATTTAATATGTTTTGGCACGAGATTTGCAAATAAAAAAGTTTAAAACTCAAAGTTCGAATCAGGGTGTGAATTGTAATTTCATCGTTGTTTGACGTGATTTTTGACCCCGAGTAAGTCCGTATTATGTTACGAGACTTGTTGGTATATTTGGATGGGGTCCCAAGTACCCCGAGTGTGACTCGAATCGAAATCGGAACAAGAATTGGACTTAAGCAAAATCTGAATTTTTGCCTTCTGTTGTAATCGCACTTGCGGATTTTTGACCACAGGTGCGATATCGCAAAAGCGAGCCTTCCATCGTAGAAGTGGCTTGGGCAGGCTGGGCAAAGGTCCGCAAGTGAGGAAACTTGCACGCATTCGCGCGTCCGCAGAAGCGGACTTAGAAATCGCAGAAGCGGAAGGCAGCGCAGGAGCGTATTTTTTCTCCGCAGGTGCGAGGCCTCGCTTGGCAGCCCCATTTCGCATATGCGAGATTTTTCTCGCTGATGTGAGCTCGCATGTGCGAGTCCAGGCACTGCAGGTACGGAAAATACCTGGGCAGTGTATATATCGAAGAGTCCGATATTTTTACTCATTTTGGTCATTTTGAGCTCGGTTAAGGCGAATATTTGGGCAATTTTCACTGAAAAATATTAGGGGTAAGTGTTCCTTATCCTATATTGATTATATTTTATGATTCCATACTCATTCATATCATGAATCCGTGAATTTATGGAAGAAAAATCGGTTTTTTTTAAAATCTTCCAAAAATGAAAAATTTAGATTTGAAGGCCCATTTGACATCAGAATTGGATAATTTTTGTATGGTTGAACTCGTAGCGGAACAGGCGTTTGGATTTCACGAGTTTTTCCGTGATTTGAGAGGTGGGTCCTACTGTCGAATATTTTAATGAATTTCGGATTTTTATCCGAAAAATTTATAAATTCATATGGAATTAATTCCTATGATTAGTATTGAATATATTAAATTGTTTGTGAATAGATTTGAAGCTTTCGGAGATAAATTTAAAAGGAAAAGCTGTAGTTGAGTAATTGATTGGAATTTGCAAAGCGAGGTAAGTGTCGTGGTTAACCTTGACTTGAGGGTATAGAACCCTCAAATTATTTGTTATGTGAATTGAATGTGAACGGCGTATAAGCGAGGTGACGAGTGTCTATACATCGTCAAATTAATTGTTCGCCTGCTTACTTGAAAAATCATAAATTATTTTAAATCATGAATTCATTATTATAATAATTATTTCTCTCCTATTCTTTGTCAAATATTAATTCTCGAATTCCTGCATTAATTGTTACATGCTATTTGAATTATGTGCCTTAATTGTTATTTGACATTTAGCATATTAAATATTAAACTACATATTTTCTCTCTGATTTTCATAATAATGTGTTATTTGCCTTTGTTTGTTTCATAATAAAATCATAATTATTGTATGATTGTTATCTTATAATTTTATATTAATTGTTACATTTATTGGAAAAATTTCTTCTATAAGATTGGTAAATGAATATATTGGAGGATCGGGTTGCACACCGCAACAGAATTAATTATAATGTATATATTGGAGGATAAGGTTGCACGCCGCAACAGACTTATTTAAAAGTCGATATACATATATATATATTGGGGTATCGGGTTGCACGCCGCAACAGACTTGACTAAAATGAATATATTGGAGGAGCGGGTTGCACGCCGCAACAGAACTGAATGTGAATATATTGTGAGAGCGGGTTACACGCTGCAATAGAATTGAATGTGAATATATTGTGAGAGCGGGTTGTACGCTGCAACAGAATTGATGGAAATGATAATTGGTTATGACTGCTGAGTTGACTTCAATTATTATAAATGAGTTACCTGATTTATTTCTATTATTGTTGTTGTTACTAATATTGCGTACAGGTAATGTAAGTGACCCGCCTTAGCCTCGTCACTACTTCGTCGAGGTTAGGCTCAACACTTACCGGTACATTGGGTCAGTTGTACTGATACTACACTCTACACTTCTTGTGCAGATTTCGGAGTTGGTCCCAGCGGCGTGCCATAGACTTGCTAGGATTTCAGCTACTCGGAGGAGACTGGAGGTATAACTGCATGGCGTCCGCAGTTCTGAAGTCCCCGTTTATTTTACTCTAGCCGTGTGTTTATTTTCAGACAGCTTTATTTTATTCAGACCTTTAATTGTATTTATTCTAGAAGCTAGTGCACTTGTGACACCAATTCTGGGATGGTATTTAGACACCGTTATTTTTATGGATTATTCACTATATTTTAGACTTTACTTCTACATTTGTTCTTTGTTATTAACAAATTTAAAAATTATTTTAAAAATGGATAATATTATTCTAACATTGGCTTGCCTAGCAAGTGAAATGTTAGGCGCCATCACGGTCCGAATGAGAGAATTTCGGGTCGTGACATAGACAAGCAACAAAATATTTTCCTATAACAATTGCTTCTTATTCCATCTTTGTTCTTCCAACCCCATTTGTATATTTTAGTATTGTCGCTTGAATCTTTCCAGCCAAACCTTGCGGAGATTCTGATTTTTTGCTATGAATGCCTTAGCTAACATATCACCTTGCACGCAAATAATCAAAAGTTTCACCTAAGAACTCTTCTTCATAACCTTTTGTTGCCATAATTTCTTCGTACAATATTGTCACATCTAATCGACTATCAGCTATCTTACTAATTGCCGCTGCCACTTCTCCAAATTTTGTTGATATATCACCGACCACATCTTGCACATCAGAAGAACAACTTCGTTTACGACTTGCTTTGACTTGAGAAGTTTCACTTACTACGTCTTGCACAGCTTTTTCCTTTGATGGCCCTTCAATGTCATTATCATTACCTTTCTCCAAACTACAATCCAAGCCGATATCATCAAACGACATAGTACAATTACCCCTACCTCGATCATTCCCACACAAGAGGAACATTTCTTCAAACATTTCAATCTTTTTGTTAATGAACTTCTCATGAGTAGGATGAGCCTACAATACAACGACAAAGCAAAAAGTATAAGAGACGGGACAAGCAAGACAGTAACAGACAACCACCAATATAGCAGTTAATCCAGCTAAACAGATAGCAAACAGGACAAGCTAGGCAAATGGACTACTTCACATGGTAGGAAAAATGTATAAAACCAGAATGACAGACACCATAAATATAGAACTCCAAAATTATTACCTTTAAATATAAACATGAATAAACATGAATAGTTATTCTTTCCAATGAGAAATCATTCTTGATACCACTTCGCAAAGGGACATCACAATCAACTTGGTACGTGATCACAATCAACTCAAACTCTTCTCACTACTATCTACTGTTAATACTATAATATCTCAACAACAAATGCAGTTCCAGAAGAGCTAAGAAAAAGTGATCGCCTTGACTTTTTTAATAATAGAGAAATTTGTCTAGGGCCAACCCTTAGGATCAACCCATAGGACTAACCACTACTATCGTAACTCAATCTTTGCCGCTTGAATGCCTTGTTAATATGAGCAAAAAAGTGTTTATATATAAAATTCTTACAAGCAAGAAGTTCCTGTACAAAGACCATATATTTACTGCCCAATGAAACATAAGGAAACAAAGAATCTACATCCATTAATCAAATTTATAATGTAAATTCCAACGTAACAAAATAATCAAATCCAATGCAAGGCTATGTAACCCAACAAACAGATACATTTATTAGGATTAAAAATGTTACTCTTTATTCTTATCAAGCTAACAAGAAGTTACTATCAGATTAAAGGAAAAAATTACAAAATGGATAAAACAAAATAATAGTAGTAGTAAGTTCCCATTGGTTGTGTTCTCGGGCAATGTGTTAGCTTTCTCAGTATACTGCTCGAACTCCTCCTGAAGGCGCAAATACATGAAACATTAGCAATTTGTTGGGTAACAGTAGATACAAATTGCCTTTTCACATAAGACACACTGTAGATAGGGTTCTAAATGGCACCATCATCACAAACACAAATTGCCTTTTCTCAGCATATTTATTTTTTTCTTTTTATGAACTACTTTAGGTTGAATAAGATACCTTGCCGGACTTGAAACCCCCGTGGTCTCTCCAATGCATCATTTAATATGCGCGAGTCATGAGCAGATCCTTCCCAACCAGCAAACACATATGTGAACTTCAAATTAAAGCTGATAGCAGCCAAGATATTTTTTGTTGTTGTGCCTTTGCGGCCACGATACCTATTTTGGTGTTCGATAGGAACAAATGCAAGCACATGTGTGCCATCTATTGCTCATACACGGTCATATATGTACAACTAAAGTTAATAATATATACTGATGTTCAAAATTAATTAAAAACTTAATATTTAATATGTTACTCACAACAAACCAAGGGTAATAACGATGGTTGTTCCTTTCTCCGACCAGATAGTATCATTCGGTGATTTCACAAGGGTTGGATGGAGCTTCAAAATTGCTTGAAGTACAGTTTGGAAGAATCGATGAATAAATTCAATCGACCTATAAAAATGCGACCCTATCTTGCGAAACCGTTCATTAAAACCAACAATTTCTAAGAAAATTAGTACTTGTTCTTGCACAGACATATTTTTGGTTGATCTCAAGAAATTATTTCTTCTAAGAGAATTACACAATTCAAAAAATACAGCCGACTCTCATTCTTATCTGACCTACACAATGAACATTACTTCCATTCAAAATACTATTCATATAAAATTCCCTCTCCTGGTCCTTATTGGTATAAGGTGCTCTAGGAATGTTACTTTGATTTTCGTAGGCTAAAATAATTATAGCCCCACCAGCTAAGACAGATGCGGCTGCCGCTCCAACTATTGCATCATCTTCGTCGTTCTCAATCGAATCCATCCGTTGCAACCCAACTTTAGAACTTCTACTCATAAAAATGGATGGATTAAAACATTAAAGAGCCTAAAAGAAATCGAACTTGGAACTAGTAAATCACTCAAACAGCCCAAAGATATAAGAATCTGTAGATTTCTTGTTTCTAGTATATTGTCCATACGAATCTTTTACTTTCATTGGTGTTTAGTTATTAACTAAAGAATTGCAACCAACTTAATACACATCATACAATCCTTTGGAGAAGATTAGGATTAATGTGGGATTAAAGCTGTCACTGAAGAAAAAGTACTACAAAATATGAAAAGAGTGGATTAAAAGTATGTAACTGTCTCTTCAAGAAAAAAGAATAAGTACCAAAGCCAATTTGCATTTGTACCA
Organism: Nicotiana tomentosiformis; assembly: GCF_000390325.3. Lineage (NCBI taxonomy): Eukaryota > Viridiplantae > Streptophyta > Magnoliopsida > Solanales > Solanaceae > Nicotiana > Nicotiana tomentosiformis. The sequence continues at coordinate 83,822,156 of NC_090813.1, read as the reverse complement.
TTAGTACGAGCAACAAATGCTAAAAATGGTACTACATATTAGAAAATTTAATTTTCCTACACACTATAGAGCAACCTTTCTTTGTTATTATTAGAAATCATAAGAAAAATGGAGGAATTTTTTTTAACTTCTAACATTTACAAGGGTTATACCAGAAGTAGAGAGATCGACAAATCAGAACACAAAAGCACAATCAAAGATCATAAAGCATTTAGAAAAATAAAGATGAAACAACAGAAAACAAAAAACAAAAAAAACTGCATTGCAAAGCATCGACGACAAATACAGTGTTGTTGCCGGAAAACGGTAGATTAGTGCTGCAGCGAGCGGAGAACGAAGTAAAGCTTCGCCAAAACCCTAGATTGGCGCGATGACAGAGGATCTTAAAACCCGAGACTGAAGAGAGAGAAATCGGAGTGAAGCGAGATCGAGAGAAGGGAGAGAAATGAATCGACTGATTTGGGATTGGGAAACAACGGGGGGGGGGGGGGGGGGAGGGGGAGACGCGCGTTTTGTTTTCAGGAAAAAAATTTCCCTTCAAATTTTAGGGAAAATATTTTCCCCCAATTAAAGAAAAATATGTTGGTAGGGAAAATGATTTCCAAACTATTTATGTCAACCAAACATGGGAAAATGGTAAAACATTTTCAGAAAATGTTTTCGTCCCTACCAAACACACCCTTAGTCACCAGATAGTATATTCCTGACTATTAGGCTGCTGTCCAAGCAAGGAAAGGGTTTCCAATCAACAACAAAGGCCACAAATGTGCTTTACAACTCCCATTATGTTATTACCTCTTCAGAACTGCAGCACCAGAGCAGGAGAGTTTCATTTAATATAAATGCCAACATTTGCAGAATGGACAGAGACTAACTCAATGGAGGCCAAACTAACTACATAATTCATGTACATCCTATATCTACTGAGATCAGTGCCCCAGTGCTAATTCTAAAAGATACTTCCAGAGGAAGGTGAAAGGGGAAATACACATATCATGCAAGAATCAAATTGGTCTATGTTGCATTGAAAGGAACTCATAAAGCAAAAGAGGAAACATGTAGATTGAAGTATTCAGAGTTACGCTTTCACCAAAAACATTAAGAACAAGGTAGCAATTAGAGGAATCAACAAGTTTAAGATGCAACAAGGAGTTATTATGGCTTGTAGTACTTGGTGGGTACAAAAGGCATCTTGGTAACCGCTCCATCATAGGACTTCCCTCGAATCACAATCTTGACATTGGTGCCTGCTTTATGGTTACCCGTTTTTACGTATCCCATTGCTATGTTCTTCTTAAGACAAGGGCTAAAACCACCACTGGTGATTTCCCCAATATTTTGTCCATTTGAATCTTGAATCTCACTGTGACTTCTAGGGGGTGGGCCTGAAGAGAAAAAGCCAACTCGCCTGATTTTAGGACCTTCTTCAATTTGTTTTAGTATTACCTCAGCACCCAGGAAACCTCCTTCTGCCCTTCTTCTCTTCCCTATGGCCCATGTCAGCCCTGCCTCTACAGGTGTTATGTGCTGCTCCATATCATTACCGTATAAGCACAAACCAGCCTCAAGCCGAAGACTGTCACGAGCTCCTAGACCTGTTAACCGAACTTTCCCTTCTGATTTCTCCAGAATAGCTTTTGCAAGGTCAACAGCATTTTCTGAAGGTACCGAAATTTCAAATCCATCTTCACCTGTATACCTGAAAACCTCTCGAAACACAGAAATTATATCAGTGCTTGTCTCAAGCCAAGATTTCTTGCGTAAGGATCAATTGCTAAGCGTAATAGGAAGCAGGAAATAATTGCATGGAGAGAAATTAGCACACTGAATAACAAGAAACAGAGAAAAGTTGCCTTGTGGATACAGACATAGCTTGTTTTACATATTTAGTGTGCAATACCAAAGGGGTATTCGACCAACCAGACAAGCAAGGAATAACCCGTTATTTAACACTTAATAAAGGATCTGCCGGACGAAATGCTTGGTACTGTTCATTTATCTGAAAAGACTCTGATTTTGAACTCAGAAATATTCTTAAAAAGTAAATCAAACTAAAGGATAATGTTTTTTTTTTCCCAGGCACAGACTCAGCACTCAAGCTTGAAGAGGAAAGCAAGAAAAGAAACATACCCTGTCCTTGTGAGGAAGCACGGTGCCCCATTGATGTCCAAAACCCTGAATTCCCCAAAGTACATCTTGCTCAAATCATCTTTTGTCAGATGTTGAAGAACTGGAGCAGCAAGGGGACCCTGAAAAAAGAAGCCACGAAAAATTCTGTAACTATCACGACAAAAAATAAATTTAAGAATGTACCCATGAAATGCAGCTCCTGTAAGTTTCCTAAGATAAGTGAATTTACTAAGAGCTTGGAATTAGCAAACAAAAAAGCACAACCGCTTAAATGATCTCCTGAATTTTCACATTCTATATCCACTGTGAAGATGGATGTCGCTTTTTCTTATCCTTGTCTACTAAAGTGCCCATTTTCGATCTATTGATCAGATCTCAGAGCATGTGATAAACATTATACTCCTATTTATGATAAGAGCATATTTATATAAAGCACATTGGCATGTACCAATTGTTGGAAAGAGCGAGCTAACCTGAAGGGCTAAAAGTGATCTCTCATCATGGATGTGCCATGAAACATCACCACCTTTTGACTTGAATGATTTCATATGCTCCTCAATGTGTGCAAGATCCTTGTCCCTGCAACCCGCATTTACGACAAGGTAGAGGTGATCATTTGTAACCTTGGTGATCACCGAATCATCAATTGCACCTCCCTTCTCATTTGTGAAGACAGTGAGAGTACCAGTCCCAGGAGCAAGGCCAGCAACATCAGCAATAACAAGCTTTTCTAGGAAAGGAATAGCATCTTTTCCCTTGAGACTTAGGCCACACATATGAGCAACATCAAAGAGGCTACCGTTCTCCCTACAATTTATTGTAGAGTCCATAATTGAGTCCTTATACTGGATAGGCATACTCCAACCAGCGAAAGGCACCATCTTGCCCCCATTAACAACATGGAAGTCGTATAGAACAGTCTTCTTGAGTTCAGCATCTGAAGCGAAGCATCTGCGACCAATAGTCTTCTTATCAGCCTGAGCCAAACGCCTAGTGATCGATTGCCCAAGTTGCCACAATCCTCCTCTCATCTTTCCAAATAATCTGAGCAGTTTATAGATGAACCATCAAAATTAAGACTTTGAAACTGATCTGGGTGTTTCGAGGCAAAAACTAATCCATCTAATTTAGAAATATCTAAATCAGACTGAGAAACTATCCAGAAGACCATTCTCCTTAGTGACAAGAGAATAAACAGAAAGTGAGAATGTGTATTATGATAACCAACTCATAAATCTTCTAGTAAAGTAAATTTTCTAAGTTTAAGTTTTATTAGAAAGTATGATAATTTAACTTGTCATGAGACACTTCGTGCAAGAGTCATTAAAATTGCAATGGCTAAAGTAAAGAAGCTATGGAATTTGAAAATTTATCATGATCTTGAGCCTGTGCATCGACTTAAAATCATTGTGCAGGCAACTTGAAGAGTATATAAACTTTCACAAGTACATGTATTAATCCGTTTGATTCAATGACCCTCAACACCACTCTTTCTTAACAATAAATTTTAACTACTTTATCCATCCTAAATCACACCAAAATGTTGAAAAGCCTCATCTCTTTTATGTAATTTGGTGTGTTACATGTGATTCTAACAATATTGAATCTATCCTTAAGGGTCAATTGCTTTTATCTCTTTGAAGAAGGAGGAACGCTTTTATATACACAATAGGATGTAAAAAAGATTGGGAACAACACAACAGAAACAATTAATTAAGTGTGCAAATTGTGTCAGCATTCACCAGTTCAGATCCAAATACAATCATCTCAATGACAGATCTCTAAGGTTGCTGAAAGAGAATAAATTGAGGACAAAAGGTTACAATCTTGTGTTTAAAGTAGTAAAGGAATGCTAATTACACGAGAAGAGTTGATGAAGAGATAAAAGAACACTTACCACCTTGCAAAAGATTGAATCTTTTAATTCTTGAAAAGATAAATCTGAGAGCTTAAAAGAGCTCAGTCATAGCAACTTATATATGGACAGAGAAAAAAGAGGCTGCCTTTTTATCGATAAATACCAATCTTGGAGTTGGTGGTAGGCAACAAGGAAAAACAATTACTAATATTTATATTTGTAAAAATATTATTATATACATATATATTATTAAAAAATAGAGATTTGTTGGTGGGAGAGAGTGAGAGTGGGTGGATGAGGTTTTCTGTTCCAAATCGAGAACCCATCTTTAGTGAGTGGTAGGAATTTGGGTGGTAGAGGATTACAAACTTCCAATTTCTCAAGAGTTGAGATGGCCTTTTCACAAACTCTATTCATTTCTCTTTCGTTTGTTTGGTACCTTTAACGCCTATTTTTGGCCCCATTCTTTTTACTAAATGGAGGGTTTGGATCTAAATAATTTAAATCTCAAGTCATTAAGTGTAATATTTTTTCTTTTACATTTATTTATTTGCTTTGAACAAATGTGATTCCTTTAGACTTACAATGAGCTTTAAAATTATTAAGGTTGTGTTCATTTAACCATTCATGTGAAGGTACCTCTAATTTTTACTATTACTTTATTTACTATCGTCGGCTCACCACAGAATTGCTAGGACTGGTTTTCATTGCACACTCATAATCATCAACCACCATTCCCAATCGCGGCCGCTTTCAGTCACTAGTGCCTACCATTACCACCAATTTTGATATGCAATTATTACCACAAATCACAATGTTGACCATACAATCACCACTACCACCTTTGTCATCAGCCACCACTTCAAGACTCACTTAGTTGTGACTTGTAAATTTTGTACTCCATTATTTAGTCAGAATTATAGGATTGGATCTACGAAAAATAGTAAAAGGAAATATTAGGCTGGGGGAGTAATTAGAGCTGCGTGATACTACAATTTATCATTCGTTCACGACTAGTACTATGCAAACCTATGCTTAACGAGAGGACAAAATGGAGATAATTGTTAAACCTAATTATTTGAAACTGAACCCATTAGAAGAGCACAAATCAATATAGTGTGCAATGAACGCGTTTCAGATCCCGTGCCAAAGAATCCATTCGATATGAAAAATGGAAAGGGAGGAAGTCCAACTTGAATTATTTTAAAATGTGGGGGTGTTTGGCAAAAGTGCAAATTCCTAAACCCAAAAGGATAAAGATAGGACCGAAAACCGTTGATTGTGTTTTCATATGATATACAACAAATAGAAAAGCATATCGATTTCTGGTTCATAAATCAGAAAATTCCGACATTCATAATAATACGGTTATAGAATCAGATAATGCTGAGTTCTTTGAAAATATATATCCGTATAAAAAGGAATGTGAGTCGTTTGGTGAAGGATCTAAACGACCTCGGGAAGAAACAAAAGAAAGTATATGTAATCAGGAGGATCCAAGACGTAGTAAACGTCAAAGAACGTCTACTTCATTTGGACCAGATTTTGTGACTTTCTTATTGGAGAATGAGCCTCAAACATTTAAAGAAGCTATGACTTCTTCCGAATCATTGTTTTGGAAAGAGGCAGTCAATAGTGAAATAGAATTCATATTGAACAACCATACATGGGAATTGGTTGATCTTCCTCCTGGAAATAAACCTTTGGGTTCTAAATGGATTTTTAAGAGAAAAATCAAAGATGATGGCACTATTGATAAATTCAAGGCAAGACTCGTAGTCAAAGGGTATAGACAACGAGAAGGTCTAGACTACTTTGATACATACTCTCCAGTTACAAGAATTACGTCCATACGGATGTTAGTAGCATTAGCTGCAGTGTATGGTCTTGAAATTTATCAAATGGATGTTAAGACGACCTTCTTAAATGGAGAGTTGGAGGAAGAAATTTACATGGAACAACCTGAAGGGTTTGTGGTTCCAGGTAAAGAAAAGAAGGTATGTAGACTTGTTAAGTCTCTTTACGGACTAAAACAAGCACCCAAATAATGGCATGCGAAATTTGACCAAACAATGTTGTCAAATAGTTTTAAGATAAATGTGTGTACATTAAAAATGTTCCAAATTACATAGTCATTGTTTGCCTATATGTGGATGATATGCTGATAATGAGTAATGACATTGCCAACATAAATGCTACTAAGCGTATGCTCAATAGCAAGTTTGATATGAAAGACTTGGGAGTTGCTGATTTAATTCTGGGTGAATGGGAAATCGAGGGAAAAATAAAAATTTTGAGTAAAATTTTAAATTTTCCCCTCTTGACAATGAGACATTGTCCCATATTGGAAGAGGAAAAGATTTTTGGTGGGTATATATATAATTGCTCTTCTTGTAGCTCTTAAAGTGTTAAGAAGAAAGCAAGCCTCGCGCCGTCGTCGTCGTCGCTCTGCTCGGCTTCGGCTTCGGCTTCGGCTTCGGCTTCGAATTTGGTCAATTGATTGATTAATTTTTTGGACCAAATTTATTTATTAATAGTAAATATTAACGTAAGATTATCCGCATTTGTAATGGATATGTTCCAATCCGTGTATTAACCACCAGCTGTAATAGCAGCCACCTAATGCTCTTCCCACCATGGCCAAGTGCTTGCTCCACAAACAAGCTAGTGCATGCTCCACCATGGAGGGTGGAGGGTCGTTCATCTTCAAAGCTGACTGCTATAAATATGTGCAGCAACTGTTGAAGAAAGAAACACCAAACTGAAAACGCTCAACTTTGGCTATACATTGCACTCCTTCCTCTCAGCATTTCCATACGATTTTCTGAGTTTCTACTCCTTTGTTCTGCATTGTTTTAACTTCAAACAAAGTAACTGTAAGTGTGATTTGCTACCGAACTTTGTGTTCGCTGAAACACTGAGGTTTGAAGTACCGCTACACCAGTGTGTGATTCGTTCTATCATAGGAGGAAATAATTCATAACCTTGGGTACTAAGAGGGGATTAAATTCCTTAAGGAAACACTGTGAATTCAGTGGGCTCGAATTAATTACTGTTTCATTACGATAACTTATATTTCCCAAAATTACTATTTACAAATACAACATTATTGGCGGGACTAACATTACTGTCTATAATCACCTTGCTAAAGTAGTCTTTTCCCATTATCTATAAAAGTATTGCTAACCAATTTTTTTCTCTCGAAAAACTAACAACAGTACATAAGAGCAAACTTTAAGCTGAGTAACTAATTGTGGTACATCTTCATCCTCAGAGGTTTTAGGTTCAAGTAGAGTTGTTCTTTATTCGGCAGTGTTTTACCTCCAATATAAAATTCTTTAGTGTGTATCCAACTTTAGTCGAATCTCAATACGAATAATGATAGTAAAAAATTATGTTGACTTTCCAAAAGAATAATTGTAGAACATAAGAGTTGCTCAATTATATGTATGATGTTCTTTTTATTCTACCAACTATTATGTGTTCTTTTAATACCTGTGATCGCGTTTGAAAATTGATGGGTGGGACAAAGTAGGAAAAGAGGGAGAATATACTTTATTTACCTTCCAAAGATCCCATTTACAGTCATAGTAACTCATTATTAACCAAAATGCATAAACTGGTCACAGATTATTATGGGATTCTCCGTATAATCTGATTCGGCTGCTTTAGATGGGCCCCACACGATGTGACATTCGATTATATTTTAGGTACAAATTCGCCAAACTGTTGTAAATGTAATGAAAGCCCGAAGAAGGCAGTGAGTGTAGAGGAAGATCGAATCTGTTCTTCTTCCCAGTTCTTGCAGTTGAACAAAGTGAACAAGACCAACAACAAGAAGAATGGGGTCAATAGCGAAAAAGGGTCTGCAACAGTACTTGTTACAGCTTCAGCAACACCCTTTACGAACAAAGGTCACACCTTTTTCCTCATCTCTTGACCAGTCTTTTTCTTTTCCTTCAGTTTTTCTCTTTGATTTGTGAAGTGGGTTTGGGCTATTTTGAGGTGTTAGCTTAATTGATGATGTGGGTCTTCTTTAATTTCTTGTAAATTTTCTATCTTGGTACAAAGATCACACCTTTTTTTTTTCCTGTACTTTCTTGATGTTTTTGCTAAGTTTGCTTAGCAGAATTGGTACTGGGATATTCTTTGATTGATTGAATCTTTGGAAATACTTATGATGGCAGGCAATAACTGCGGGAGTGTTGTCAGCGATTAGTGATATTGTGGCTCAGAAGATCACTGGCATTCAGAAACTTCAAGTCAGACGTCTTCTCCTCAAAGTGGTGCGGTTTCTCTTGCTTCTCTTTGCATGGGTTTATACTTTTACTACAAAATGGAGGTCATTTTTGCAAATTGTTATGCACTCCAGTGGTTGCATTTTATCTATCTGAGCTCGTGTACGTTGGACTTTGTTAATCTGATGAAACTTTAGCATTTATGCACTCCCATGGTTACTATAACAGCCCAGCCCATTAGTCATATTGTCCGTTTTGGGCCTAGCCCCGCACGGCTTTAAAGCGCGTCACTAGAGTCTAAGGCCTGTCTACTTATTTACCCAGTTTCTCTTCCATGTTTTGTCCATGTGGGATTCGCGTAGGGTGTCACAGTTACATTTATGTATTGGTCTCTGTTTCTTTTGATAAAAGGCCAGCTTGGTTCTGTAACACTACCTTAGACACTAGTCGCTTCTTTTTCGATGATGGTGGTGATCGGCCAGTTTACGCACATGAACAAATATTCCGGGCAGCCTGATATAACCCATAAGTACTTGTATTGAGTAAACCGGCCGGTCAAGGTTAGAGCAGACACACTGAGTGTTGTCGCTTGGAATATAGAACTTCTATGCCTCAATCACTCAGCCATAACCTTAAGCCCTAGTCTCTTTATGTCATGCCAACTGTACATAATTTTTGCCTCCAAGTGCATCAGGTACAGGAAGCTAACGCCAAGTGAACCAATTCGTCGTTAGCATGCTGTTTAGCTTAGATTGGAAGTGGTAAATTTACATGTCAACTGTCACCCAGGGGAACATGATCAGCTTTTCTCAGAATTTTCTTAATATGGCAGAATTATTGTGCTGAAGAGAGTGCATATTTCAGCAGAATTGATCTTAAATGCACTCTAGTTTACATTGGCACAGATGACATCATTTTCTCTTGAATCTTTATGTTAGGATCCCAGTGATCCATTCTCGTTTGGATAAATACTTCAGATATGCCCATCTGGTGGTTGGACGGATAACTTGATTTCAGATTCTTGTTCTTCTTCTAGACGAAAATTTTACAACTTACGGGAAAAAGTGTTTTGGTTATGAGCCGCAAAGGATGTTACAGTTATTCTTTTTTTTTTGCCCCTACTGCACAAAGGCTTCTGCATGTGAGTCTTAGAACTGTAGACTTTGTTGAGGAGAAGAGGGGTTATTTCTGGCTAATCTTATAATTTCCGCTTCGAGATTGTCAAATCCTAAAAGAGGAGCGGAATCTTACAAGTAGAACTATACATGGAATATGCTTGAGATCACTTCAATATCTTGAGTTGCTTTAAAGATTGTCATTGAGGTTTGAGAAACTGAAAACAGGGTAAGTAGTTGCCTGTACGCATATATATAAAACTTTTGCTCCTGGCTAACTTTAGTTGCAACGCGCGAGTAGAGCAATAATGGATATAGAGGATTCATACCGCAGACCTCAACTAGTTTGGGGAGTAGTTATTGGTGTAGGTTAAGTTTAGTTGCAATTGTGTGTCTAATTATCTTCAGTTTCGGGGTTGTTTCTGACAGGGCACATCAAAATCATTTTCATTTAGTATCATTTGTATCATATTCTTCTGCTTGCGTGTATAAGCTGCTATTTGGGATGTCATCATCTGCTTTGGCTGTAACTACATGCAGCTATTTGGCGTTGTCTATCTTGGACCATTTGGACATTTTCTTCACTTATTACTGGACAAAATATTCAAGGGGAAACGAGACAAGAGTACAGTTGCCAAAAAGGTATGCTAAACCCTTTCTTCTGTGGATGATTAGGATAAGCATCAGGAAACAGGATATTCTATCTTGTAAGCAGAAGTTACACATTTATCTTGTACTTTATGGATCTGATCTACCTCCTTTTTTGTCTTCAACGTGAATCTATACTAATAAAACTGCTTAACTATACACTCACGGCCTGGTAAATTGCCACATTGCCCTGCTTGAAAGTCTACTTGTTTAGTGTTTTGCCAAATAATGTTAACAGATAGAGAAAGAATTGAATAAACAATGCTGATAAATATACAAGAATGTGAACTTGCATTTTAAATTGTTTCAGGTGTTGCTGGAACAAGTTACATCGTCACCCTGGAATAACTTGCTTTTCATGGTTTACTATGGATTAGTTGTTGAAAGTGAGTTTCTATCTCGAATTGCCACTGCCTTTCAACTTTTTAACTCATAAACTATTGCATGGTATACCATCACGCAAAACTTCAACATCATGTTCTACAGCTAAATGTCCAAGTAGACAAAAATGGCCTTCCAGTCAAATTAGGATTTGTTATTTAAGGAGTCAAAGGGCCTGCAAATAGACATAATCATCAAGTTAAAGAGTTATAATTGCAAAGAAGCTTGTAGTATTAAAGGAGGAGCTCTTGAACACTCTGAAATAAGGCTTAAGAGGTTTTAACACTCATTCTGTAATGCATAAACTAGTTTAAAATGAGGAAATATATCATTTTATCTTCCATCCTATCCTAGAAACAATCGAAAACAGGTGATGAATGTTCCATAAAAGGAAAGCAAACCATGAGTTTCTCGTCTCTTTACAAATTTCTTCTCCTTATAACAGTCTGGCTCATTTAAGTTTGTGAACCTTCCATTAGTTAGAGGTATGCTTATATACACACAGAATAAAGGTTTTGGCTGAACATTATCTTGTATTATTCATAGGAAGACCCTGGATCCAGGTGAAATCTAATATCAAGAGGGAATATCCAAAAGTGCAGTATACAGCTTGGACGGTTTGTCAAATTCGCCCTCTCCCAAGTCCAATTTGGTTCTAATTCTGTTCTTTAGTGAATGATGACTGTAGGTATTCTTTTTAAATGTGCAGTTTTGGCCAGTTGTTGGGTGGGTAAATCACCAGTATGTTCCACTGCAATTCAGAGTGATCTTTCACAGTATTATCGCATGTTGCTGGTATGCACCATTTCCCTGCTTGTTGCTGTTTATGCTACAGTCAAGTATGTTCCGATCTTTATGATTTCAATCACAGTATTATTAATGCTCTCTGTTTTTATCAATTTTCAGGGGAATATTTTTGAATCTACGTGCAAGGTCGATGGTTTTAAAAAAGGCTTGAAATCCTCAGAGTTGATATATGAACATGGCAACATCTCTTAGTGTAGTTCAAAGATATTGAAAATGGTTGCTTATTTTGTTCTGATCTTCACTTTTTTCTTTCTTTCTATTCTTTTTAAAAGCAAGACATCTTCATTAAACAAAATGGCTTGTTTGTGATAGAGCAAGTGCATACTCAGAATGTTTCTCACATGGCAATGTGAAAAGTTGTCAGTTGTAACGCACTTCAAATGTGACTCAAGAAAGCAAAGATTGTGGCAAAAGATTACAGTATAATACGTTTCACAATTTAACATTATTTATGTAGCCATACTATCTTGGCTTTGAGGTAGAACTTTTAATACAGGTAGTAAAAGGTCCACACGCAAGTAGTAGCGCTCAGAACTGAACACGAGGTATACAACTTTCAAGAAAGTAAAAGCTGATCAGCTTTAGGATTTCAACAGTGGCTGGCTATATGAACGTAAAAGGCATTAATCTTAATTTGAAACTTTTTTCATCTTTGAAATAATAAATAAAGTCCGTCTCCTGAGTTGAAAAATATGTCATATACTCCTTGTTGTCTTCTAAAGCAGGAGTATTTTAGAATTATATGAACTTTTACAACTACAATATCATATGATTCCAAAAATCTCGGAAAATTGACAGTCCACGTGATTTTTAAAATGATTTATCTTAGAATCAACGTAGAGAATTATAATTTAATAAGCCTTTCAAATGCTATTACTTCTGGCCGATAAATGTAGAGACTGCAATTAATTATTCATGAAACTAATTCAGTATGGCTAATTGGTGTTAATTGTGTAAATACTCACGCACTCAATCTAGTTTCTTTCGAATTTCTTACAAAATAATTTTTTTTTAAATTTTGGTATCCCGTAAAATTCTTCTCATCAATCTGCAACGCAGGTCGAGCTAATAATTTGATCATGCAAACTGAAAAAAGAGAAAAAGAAAAAGAAAACTAGATATGTTTTTTTTATAACAGTTTGGATCTTGTTTTCCGAGAACCGGTGTCTAATGTATGTGTTTTAATTATATTATAGAAAAATTAACCCAAATAGTCGTCTATCCAATTGCTTAAACTAAAAATAGCCGATGGATGTATAATATATGCATAATTTATATATTATATATGTATAATTATGTATATTCAATGTGTAATCTATGTATATGGCTAGAAAAGTAAACAATAAATATGGCCGGAATATAAACGAAAAAATAATCGTACATTTTTTCATTATTTCTTGCTTGTAATTGACTGGTTAATGACGTAAATCCACTTATAAATTTATACAAAATAATCATTTTTACTTTCAAGAAATGTGGTTAACTCTTAATTAAATTCAATAATTGAAAGAATGTAATTTAAGCAAGTAGTATCATACATGAGATATATAATTGAAACACAGGATTTGAGTTGTTAGGGTCGTTAGTATAGTTTTGGCTGTTTCAAATTTCAAACAATCAAACCCCGTAAAAATTTTCCTTATAAGGAAAGTCAATACGAGTAGACGACAAGAAAAAAAAAAGGTCAATAAGAGTAAGTGCAATCAGGCAAAAGGCTAAGCCAAAATAAGAATTAGTCTTGGCCATAAGGCAACATAAGAAATTGTCTTTGCCATGTACCCATTCAATTCAAACTTCGAATAACTTACTATTGTTGCCATTCTTTTTTCCAGTCAAATCTTACATCCATTGTCAATTCTCTCTCTCTCTTTATATATATATATGTCCAATGTCTTCTTACCATAATCACAATCAATTAGCAGGTTTTCTCCTCTTTTTTCCAATCATAAATCACCATTTAACATCCATTGAAGAACAAAAAAATGGCATTAATCCTCCAATCTTCAAGTTTCTTGAGTTCTTGCAGTTCTTCTGTTCCCTCAACATCATCTTGTAGTTGCAGAAGAGGATTGATTAGAGCGAATATTAATATTTCAAATAATCAGACAATTAAAATCTCCCTTCCCAGGTTTCAAAGAAGAGCGAGATTAGTGCAGGAACAAGAGCTGATTAGTGGAATTTCAACCATAAGCACCAACAACCCAATTGAGAAACAATTTAGCCCATCAAGAATTGGTCCTGATCCGCTGGTTATCAAGAAGCTTTACGCAATCAAGGAGGCAGTTGCAGATAGAGTAGAAATGCATAGGAATATTGGGGAACAGAGAAGCCAGTGGAACAATATGCTTTTGACATCCATTAACGGGATAACTTTAGCTGCTGCTACAATGACTGGAATTGCAGTCAGCAGTAGTGATCCTGTTTTGGGACTGAAGATGTCTTCTACTTTCTTGTATTTGGCTGCCACAGGCATGTTGGTGATCATGAACAAGATCCAACCATCCCAGCTCGCTGAAGAACAAAGAAACGCGACAAGGCTGTTTCAAGATCTGTATAACCAAATCGAAACAACTTTATCAATTGGTCATCCTTCCGCTATTGATGTGAAAAAGGCTATGGACAGAGTATTGGCTCTTGACAAAGCCTACCCACTCCCTCTTCTTGGCGTAATGCTTGAAAAATTTCCTACTCGTATTGAACCTGCTGTTTGGTGGCCTCAACAACGTCGAAGACAGCCCAAAAGAGTCAGTGACGACGATAAGTATAATGGCTGGAACGGGAAATTGGAGGAGGAAATGAAAGAAATAATGGGAGTATTAGGCAGAAAAGACCAAGAAGAATATATTAGGCTGGGGAAAAAGGCCTTGAAATTGAACAAGTTTTTAGCCATCTCTGGTCCTTTACTCACAGGCTTAGCAGCGATTGGCTCTGCATTTGCAGATTCTTCTCCTTCTCATGGATCTTGGGCAGCTATGCTTGGAATTGTTGGTGGCGCTTTGGCAAGTGTAGTTAACACAGTAGAGCATGGTGGACAAGTTGGAATGGTATTCGAAATGTATCGAAGTAACGCTGGTTTCTTCAGGTATATGCAAGAATCTATTGACTCCAACTTGACAGAAACAGACATGGAGAGAAGAGAAAATGGTGAAGTGTTTGAAATGAAGATGGCTTTGAAGTTAGGTAGGAGCTTATCTGACCTAAGAGATCTTGCTGCTGCTGCTTCATCGAAGGGAGAGCAAATTGAGTTCGGAAGCAAGCTCTTCTAAAATTCTGACAATTCATAGTGTAATGCATAGACAAAATCAAGTACATATCATTGTCTATAATTAAGAGTAGGGCTAACTCATTCTTTCAGATTCAAATGTTGCTTAATTATATTGCTTATAACAGTTTCTCAGGCCATCTTGCTAACTCATTCTTTCAGATTCAAATGTGCTTAATTATATTGCTTATAACAGTTTCTCAGGCCATCTTGCTAGCTGCAAATGGCTTGATTTGTTCTTTTTTCTTCATTCTACGAGGAATAAATATTCATCTCAGTAGTTCAGTTCGTTCCTTGACTTCAACCTTTATGCTTTGACAAATTCACTTAACCATGGCGACCCGGCGAATTCAGAAAATTCAATAAGGATGTTCAAAATTCTTTGCTAGTGGGCTATGCAAGGGTGTTCAAAGTCTATTTTTTATCAATAACAAGTAATATCTTACCCTATACACAGTAATCAGTATAATTTTTCTCGAAAGGGTGTTCAGTTGACCACTCTTAGACACACATAGCTTCGCCCCTGGCCCGCACACATATGTATCGAACAGTTTAGTACTATGCCGTGCCATGTTATCTTAAAACGCGCGAGTGAACTAAATTAGAAAACAACATGGGATTGTGTTATCTGTTGGATCGAGCTGAGATTTGGTCTGGGGTTCCTAAGATCCAGTTCTTCACTGGAGATTGTGTTTGGAAATCTGTATCAATCTGCAACGTTGGAGCGGTGTAAACACTGTAAAAGCTCTTTCTCTCTATCTATTAGAACGTTTGGTTACATCAGAATATATGTACAAGGAAAATCTTGTAGAGCAAGTCTCCTAAGTCTACAAGGAAACTCTTGGAGATCAAGTCTCCTAATTCTACAGAAATATCAATTCTATACATGGAATCCTTAGCAATATCAGTTACCCTTTACACTCCCCCTCAAGTTGAGCTGGGGTGAAACCACTGCCAACTTGCTCTTTAACAAGAGAAACCTGGCCTTTGACAATGACTTGGTAAGCACATCGGCTACTTGATCATGGGAGCTCACATACTTGACAGACAAAGATTTGGCGGCCACCTTTTCCTGGACAATTCCACATGTTTGGTACGAGAATGGAAAATGGGATTTGCAGTTAAGTAGGTGGCACTAAGATTATCACACCAAAGAGTAGGAATGGAGGAAGAGAAGCAACCGATCTCTCCAAGAAGAAGCTCTACCCATGTGATTTCCGATGTAGCAGAAGCTAGTGCTCTATATTCCGCCTCAGTACTTGATCGTGATACAGCTCTTTGCTTTGGAGAAGCCTATGAAATTAGGTGTGAACCAAGATAAATAGCAAAGTCAGTTGTGGACTTACGATCATCAATATCACCTCCCCAATCTGAATCACTATATCCGGGCGGAGGTTCGGCCGAACCCAGTCGCTTTGGTCCAATTCATGTATTTGTCTTAAAAAATTCATTGAATATATACAAATTATTAATTTAGAACCTAGTAACTTAAAAGAATTAGAACCCTGAACCCATAAACTTTAAATTCTGGCTCCGCCTCTCACTATATCCATGGAGTAATGTGGATATGCATTTGCAAAAAACAATCCATGATAGGCAGTAACTTTGACGTAGCGAAGAGTACGTTTTACCGCAATCCAGTGAGAATCCATGGGACAGTGCATGAACTGTGAGACTTTGTTCACTGCATATGTTATGTCAGGTCTAGTGAATGTCAAATATTGCAATGCCCCAACAACACTTCGATATAAAGCCTGGTCATGAAATTGAGAGCCACCAGCTAATGATAGCTTTACTGAAGACGAAGCTGGTGTGGAGACCGAGCTACATGATTCCATTTGAACACGATTGAGGAGGTCCATTACATACTTGCCTTGTGACAAATGCAACCCATCAGTTGTCCAGGTACGTAGCTTCAATGCCTAAGAAGTAGGATAGCCAAATCATGACCATTTGAGACTTTTTAGCTGGAAAACATGTCAAAACTTGTCCCAAAATTTATGTCCAAATTCATTTTTAATTTCCTAACAAACTTTACCCAAAAGTATTTGGGAATGTATGTCCTAAGAGTTATTCAATTATATACACGTTCTTTTAATTCTACATCGACTATCTGTCGTTTTTTAAATCCATGTGGGGCAGCATATACTTTACGATCCCATTTTACAGAGTCAATAGTAACTCATAATTAACCAAAATGCAGAAACTGGTCACAGATTATTATGGGATTCTCCGTATAATCTGATTCGGCTGCTTTAGATGGGCCCCACACGATGTGACACTCGATTATATTTTAGGTACAAATTCGCCAAACTGTTGTAAATGTAATGAAAGCCCGAAGAAGGCAGTGAGTGAAGAGGAAGATCGAATCTGTTTCTCTTCTCAAATTCTTGCAGTTTGAACAAGTGAACAAAACCAACAACAACAAGAATGGGGTCAATAGCGAAAAACGGGTTGGCTAGGGTAGGGGTTGTGCCGGATTGGATCGGGCCTTTTTTGGCTATCGGTGCATCGGAACCCGACTAGCCCGCTAACCCTTCCAGTCCTGTCCGGCCCGGTTTATGTGGTAATTTTTTTTAATTCTGACCGTTGCCAACGGTCAAAATAAAAAATGACCGTTGGGCAGCAGTCATTTTTTGTACTTTTAGTCATTTCATCCTATCCCCTCACTAAAATAGTCCCTCCACCCCCTAATAATTGATAAATTACATTCTTAGCTTTTTAATAATTATAAATAGCCTCCGTCTTCTTCATTTTTTTCACAACTTCCTCTCTTCTTCTACTCAACTCTTTCTCAATTCCCTTTTGATTATTGAATTGCTTATTGATCTCAAGTTCTCAATTAATTAATATTTTAAGTTTTATCAATTATTTACGGTAACCACTACAAAATTACAATTATCAAATGAAGTGTGGTTACCATTTTTATTAGGTTCAAGTTAAATCATACCCTGTGCTTCTAGAGTGCGCTCACATATTTGGGAACACTTTGAGGTGGTAGAAAAAAATGAAGAAGTTCGCAAAGTAGAGTACAAGAACTGTGGTCGAGTCTTTAATGTTCATCGAAAGTGGGAGGGCACAACTGGTTTAAGGAAGCATATCAAGGGTTGTCTTGTACGTCCTCCATGAATTCGTATTTAAGTTGATTTGAGACAATTTGGGTTATTTTGAATTTGTTAGACTTATTTAAGTTTAATGTGTTAGTTTGTAAGATAAGTTAATTTGAAGTATTATTATGCAATGAATGCCTTTGAAGTTTGATTCTTACATATTTATCTTATTAAATAATTTTATATAACCACTTAATTTCAATTTTAAAATTTTAAAATTCAAATTTCAAATTTAAAACTTAAAAGTTTAAAAGTTTAATTTTATACCTTAAAATACTTATTTTATTATTTAAAAGTTTGCAAACACTTAAGTAACAATTACATTGAACAAGAAAACATAATATACTTAAAACAAAACAAAAAAAATTAACCCGGTCCGGACCCGATAAGCCCGAACCCGGACAGGCCCACCAAAACTCAGAATATCCCAGCCCACTACCAGCCCGGAATCCCAGCCCACTAACCAGCCAGCCCCACTAACCGGACGGACTATTTTTTCCATGTCCAGTATGGTCCAGCCCGTCTGGTAAATACCCATACTATTAAACATAGGTTTGGATTAGATATAGTATTTATTATGAAATAATTATTTATTCAGTTTTAATAAAATTTTAAATAGATCATATATTAGTTTGTGTCCTTTGCTTATATAGTAGATGATTTAGTGTATAAAGTTTAGCTTATACACGGAAGATTAAATCATCGGTTTTTATAAGTATAAAGTTTGAGTTCACAATCTAATAATAGAATTGGACAAACCATCATGGATGATTGTATCACAAGATTAAATATAATTTATCTTGATTACGAGAATGGTTTAATTCTAACTTCTTGTGCTAGTACATTTTGTATGTATTAAACGGACCAAGTAGAGATAAGTATTTTATACTGACTTAATAAAATAAACTCTCTAGTCATTAAATGTACTTATAATCTTAATCTTGATATAATTATTATTAGCTGTATATATTATTATTGTTTTGATTTATTAAAAGGCGAGATCCTTTCGTGGGTCAATATGCCTGGTAAATTGGATAATAATAATAATGTACATTGGCGAAGTAATAGTTAGTTGATAGAATCCATGTCTCAGTTTAGAGATTGATGATACATCTTTATGAAAGCTTATAAGTTTTCACGTGTAAACCCGACCGGTGAATTTTATATCTGATACATGAAATAAATTAAGCGAAAGTCTAAAGAAAATAATCAATAAATGTAATTGTCAGTATCTGAATCTTAACATGGGGAGTTAAATAAGATTTAATGGATGAATTTTGAAATTGAACAAGGAGTGCAATTATGAATTTTTATTGAAATAATTCATAATTAATTATGGTGGATATTAATATCGAAAATTAAAAATTAATTCCATAATTGAAAGCCTTGTGAATTAAATTCTGTAGTCCATGCTGTGCCTAAATAATAAAAAATAAATGAATCATTTTTCTGGTGGAAAGTAAAACCCAACAGGTTTTGAAAAAAATATTTTAGCCCTTAAAACTTGTGCTATAAATACATAAGGTTTTTCACCTAGCGGGGGAAGACATGGTAGCCGAATTTCAGCCTCTTTTCCTAGAAATTTCGCCCACACGAAATTGTTATTTCCAGATATTATTTGGGTAACACAGCAAAAGACCGTGGAACGTTCGGAGAACGTGATCGTGCGGGTGGTGGAGATTTCATTGAGTTGCTGTGGAATTGGAGGCTCACATGATAGAGGAGCTTTGTTCACGCTTCAAGAGTTAACCCGTAAAATCCCGTTTATACTAGTTATCTAGATTACATGTGATTATGATACTGTTTATACTAGTTGTCTAGATTACATGTGATTTTGATATTGTGATGGATTCCGCCGCTTGTAATAATCCATCAATGTTATCTTAAAACACGCAAGTGAACTAAATTAGAAAACAACATGGGATTGTGATTTGGTCTGGGGTTCCTAAGATCCGGTTCTTCACTGGAGATTGTGTTTGGAAATCTGTATCAATCTGCAGCGTTGGAGCGGTGTAAACACTAGCTCATCTTATATGAATCTTTCTATATTCACTTGTTTTGCGGCCGTTACGCTCGTTGCTATATTTATCTTTCTTTGTCACTGGTATTATTTTAGCTGATAAACCGGAGATCTCATGATTTTTGGTCTTCGCTAATTTTAATAAGTTTTTCACTGGAAAATCTTGTTGTCCCCTTCTGTTTGGTGGTTTAATTTAGGAAAATTACCAAGTTTGTCCTTTTAGAACAACAATGCTACCAATATTAGTCTATTGATAAAATATTACCAATAATAGCCAAATGCTATCAATATTAGGCAATTGATTTTTAGCATTTCAGTGACCGTGAGTCTTCCCTTTTTGTATATTGATGATGTTAATCCTATACTCTGTGATCGTTTCTTTTCAATAATTTTTTATTTTTTGTTTTATTTTATTTTATGTTGCATTTAAGCTCTTATTCGTCTTGTTTCATTCTAGTCAATCTTAATAGTAATAAAATCTAACCAAGTTAATGGATTTTATTCTTAAATATCAATTTCAGTTAGACAAAATAAAATCACCAGATGACATCATCTTTCTTTTATGATAAATACTAAAACTCAAAATTTAAATGTGTAATTTTTTAAAAAGTAAATTAGATAGAACGTTGGAGTTAGGAATCCTAAGAGGAAGAGTTGAGTACAACCCAGTGAAGAAAAGGCCTAACTCTATTGTGTTGCTTAGCTTATTTAAGTTATAAAAATTTAGGTATTCAACTACTAGCGTATTTTTTTTTAAATTTCCGGTGCGTTTATAAGTGTGTTAGGTGTTTAGTAGTCATTTGCTAGCGTATTTTTCCAATTCCTTTATGTTTATAATTAGTTAGGTTTAGTAAACTGCTAGGGTAATTCCAATGTTTAGAGTGGATGTTGAAATAAATTGGGTACATCTCAAGGAGCTTGAATATTAATTTTTGGACGATTTGAAGTAGTTTGAATTGAAAATTGAGCCAAAATCGAAGTGAAAAATGAACATGAAAAAAGATGAGATGTGTTTCCTCTTGTGTATCCATATGTATCGTTTATGTATCCCATATGTATTAAATATGTATCTCATGTGTATGCATGTGTGTTAGATACATGTGAGATACATGCTAGATACATGTGTCGTAGAGAAATTTTTAAACTCGATTTTAACTACAAATTTTTAACTACATGCTACCCGTTGAAAACAATTATTTTAATTATTCTTAGGTGACTTTCACTATTAGTGTATGGAAGTACTTAAACTCAAACAATAATATGCTGTAGAGTTTAAGTTTGTGATACAGACTAGATTATTGAGCAAGCAAAGGGAAAGACGGCCTTGTTAACTTCCTTTTGCTATGCTAAGGAAAGAGAGGAACGTGCAATTTCTACGTAATCTTTGTGTAAAAATCAAATAATGGACAATTTTAGTTTCTGAAGTTCTTCAAGGTTAAATTAACAAGAAAGAATGACATAAAAAAGAGAACCTTGATGGAAGTTCAGGATTGACCAAATAAAAGTTTTAACATAATCGAAAGATCATTGACAGCTATTTAAATTGTGCAAACATTTTGTGGCTATTTTAGTTCTTGCCGGCTAATTGTTGGTAAGTTTGAGCGAATTTCGGCTATTTCCGTACTTTTCCCTTTAATTTACCTAGGGATAGCAATTTAAGCTCCAATTCATTTGTCCCGCCCAACCCGCCCAAAGTTGAGATGGTCATTGACCCGCCTATCCGTTGAACTCAGTACATCTTGATCCAACCTATTTCAGACCATTTAAAATTGGGTTGATTTTTAGCTCAAATTGATTCATGAGTAACTTCGCAAAAATATCTTTGTAATAATTTTTTATTTGATATGTTATATATGACCATAACAAAAGAAAAAAGTCTTTTTAGATAATTAAACAATTCATAAGAAAATAATACACATTAATTAAAGTTTGATAAGAATTGAGCGAGTTGGGTTATGACCCAAATTTTAGCCCAACTTGAACCAACCCATGTTAGTCCAAGTTACTTTTGGACGGGTAAATGACCCGCCCATTTATTGACTCAACTCGTTTTGATCCGCCCAAAATCAGCTCAACCCGCCCATTTGACACCCTAAATTTACCATATTTATTTTGTTGCATACTATACTTGCTGGGAACATCAGATTGTGCTTGAGATATTTTGCTCCTCTTGATTTAAATTTTAAATGGATTGAGAAAACTATGGCGGAGTATTTATTAAGCAATGACATTGTCTTGCACTAGTATTTTTGGGTTTTATCCTTTCTAACACAAAACATCGTTTTCTTCTTAAGCTAATACCAGTAAAACACTTAGTCAGGATGCTTGTGTGGACTCTAATTAATAAATCACATCTCAAAAAGAAAATTACGAGTAAGAGAGAAATTATAAAAAACCATTGCACCACTTAGCAATACAGGTAGGGGTGTACATACGTCGGGTTGGCTCAGATTTTTTAATTACCAAACCAAACAAATTGTATCGGGTTATCAAATTTAAATACCAAACCAAACCAATAAAAGTTGGATTTTTTAAACTCGGGTTTTCTCGAATTTTTCGGGTTTTTTCATAAAGTCTTCATATCACAAAACATAAAATTTATGCTCCAAATATTTCTTTAATCCTAGCAAGACAGAACTATATAAGGTGTTTTCAATAAAATAACATAAATATGAGACGAGTCATGACATTGTACTAAAATATTCAACAATAAAAATAATAAAATTGCATAAAATAAATATTATTAATAAGCCATAATGAAAACAAATATAATTTAAAATTACGACTAATAAATACTATTATTTACATGACTAACCACTAAAAGAAAAATAAATTATAGTACATTTTAACTAAATCATGGAAAAACTAAAAAATAGATATCCAATACTATTTTCATTCATAGTACAATTGAATTGAATGTTTTATTAGCATTATTATTGATTTGACTTTGGTTTAGGATTTATTTGAGTTACTAACATTTATGGACTATAAAACTTATTGGAGCATCCAAAAATTATATGCCCAAGCTTGAAATAATACATTAAAAGATAAAACTATGAAAAAGCTTAAGAAATATTTATAAACGACACTACAATAAATATTTTTATATATTAAATATATTTAAAACTTCTATACATATAATGTCGGGTTGGTTTGGTTTCGGTTTGACTTTTTTTAGTTAAAACCAAACCAAACCAAACCAAACCAAACCAAATATGGTCGGTTTTTTTTCCAACACCAAACCAAATCAAACAAAATTATAGTCGGATTTTTTTCTCGATTTGACTTTAATTATCGAGTTGGTGTGGTTTGTCGGTTTCATTTGTGCACCCTGATATGATGTAAAAGTTGATCATGAAAAGGTGCATTTAGGTCAGATCATTAATGTACCCGCAGCCTAAAAAAGTCAAAATGCAAAGTAATTTTTTTTGAATATTTATTACTTCGTCATCATTATTTCTTGTTTGTTAATGTGAAGTAAAATACAATTATCCTATCAGTTTTCTCGTGGCAATTTTTTTTTTAAACCATGGCAATTCCTTCTTACTCTTCATTTTTCAAATATGTGATTAAAATGCTATTCCATAATATAAACAACAAAAAAATAGTTGTTTATGCCAAGTATTATCGTGCATGAAATACTCCTAATTTGGAAAGAAAGTTTAGTTGGTCGGGTCTTAAGTACAATTACGGATGGCGGTTTCTAAATTGAGACACCATAGAAGTATTCTACGTTGAAAGTCAATATAAGGAGTATGTGTAACAAATAAACAAAGGGGGCTGAAAATTTTCAAGAGACCCAAAATAACCGAAGCCAAAATAAGAAAGAGTCTTGGCCATGTACCCATTCAATTCAAACTTTGAATAACTCTAATTAGCTCTTGTTTTCAGTCAAATCTTATTAATTTCAATTGTCAACTCTCCCTATAAATATGTGCCATTTCCCTTCTTCTTTACCATAATCACAACTAAAATCTTTTCTCTCTTCTTTAATACAATCACCAGCTACTATTACTCAAATCTTTATCGTCTTTCTTTTCCATCCTAAATCAATTAACATCCCATTGGAGAAAGAAAATATGGCAATCGTCCAATGTTCAAGTTTCTTGAGTTCAAGGAATTCTGTTCCCTCAACATCATCTATTTGCAATTGTAGAAGAGGATTTATAAGAGCGAGTATTAATATTCCAAGAATTAAAACAAGCAAAATCTCTCTTCCCAATCTTCAAATAGGAGGGAGATCAGCGCATGAACAAGAGCTGATTAGCTATTCAACCATAGTAAACAACCTCCTAGATGAGAAACAGCTTAGCCCAGCTACAACAAGAAGTGATGATATGAACAATGGTCCTGATCCGCTGGTTATCGCAAAGCTTTATGCGATTAAGGAGGCAGTTGCAGATAGAGTTGAGATGCATAGGAATATTGGGGAACAGAGAAGCCAGTGGAACAATATGCTTTTGACATCCATTAATGGCATAACTCTAGCTGCTGCTGCTATGACTGGAATTGCAGCTAGCAGTGGTGCTAGTGGTGATGCTATTTTGGGACTAAAAATGTCTTCCACTTTGTTGTATTTGGCTGCTACTGGCATGTTGGTGATCATCAACAAGATTCAACCATCCCAACTTGCTGAAGAACAAAGAAACGCGACAAGGCTGTTTCAAGATCTCTATAACCAAATCGAAACAACTTTATCAATTGGTCACCCTTCAGTTATTGATGTGAAAGAAACAATGAACAAGGTATTGGCTCTTGACAAGGCCTACCCACTCCCTCTTCTTGGCACAATGCTAGACAAATTTCCATCTTCTGTTGAACCTGCTGTTTGGTGGCCTCAACAACGTCGTGGACAGCCTAAAAGGGTCAGCGACAACGATAAATATAATGGCTGGAATGGGAAATTGGAGGAGGAAATGAAAGAAATAATGGGAGTATTAGGCAGAAAAGACCAAGAAGAATATATTAGTATGGGGAAAAAGGCTTTGAAGTTGAACAAGTTTTTAGCCATCTCTGGTCCTTTTCTCACAGGTCTAGCAGCGATTGGCTCTGCATTTGTAGATTCTTCTCCTTCTCATGGATCTTGGGCAGCTATGGTTGGAATTGTTGGGGGCGCTTTGGCAAGTGTTGTTAACATGGTTGAGCATGGTGGACAAGTTGGAATGGTATTCGAAATGTACAGGAGTAACGCTGGTTTCTTCGAGTACATGCAACAATCAATTGAATCAAACTTGACGGAAACAGACATGGAGAGAAGAGAAAATGGTGAAGTGTTTGAAATGAAGGTGGCTCTTAAGTTAGGAAGGAGCTTATCTGATCTAAGAAATCTTGCTGCTGCTTCATCATTGAAAGCAGAAGATTTGGACGAGTTTGGGAGCAAACTTTTTTAGAGTTTGGCTATTCACTGTATAGAGCATTGACAAAATCAAGTGTAAACTTATTTTTTTATTCAATTACTATCGGTACATCCGAGTAGGGATTCCTTAATTCTTTGTTCATATAACCTTATTGATTCTTAATTTTTTGTTCATATGACCTGATTGGTTCTTAATTATTTTGTTGCTTAATGAAAGATATTTTATGAGTATGTATTATTACATAATTTTATCCAATAAATTTGGGACCTTTTTTTGCTCTATAGTAATCAACCCTTTATATTCTCTTGGATGCATCAAAACAGTAACCAATCAACCACACATATATATAGTAACGATCATGCTTCTAATGGAGGCATATATGAATGAAGCTCCAATATAAATATTACTCACTTTTTAACTTCTTATATTTTGTATAATACCAATCTGTTCAGCGCTATCAACTCAAATATACTCCTCTCTTCTATTTTTTGAACATAATATTAACCATGCACCTACACATGTTTCTGGCATGTTTTTCTTCTTTTCTTTTTCAACAACAATTTTGCATCATGTATATATCCTCTGCAACACTGCCGCATAACGATCGAAAGTAAGCTTCATTAGCATTTAGCTATAATTTCTTGAATATCACTCAAAATCTAATTGAAAATATGACCCTCCTCCCCTCTTTCAAAATCTCATCTTTTCCTAATAATTCAAAGGACTTCTGGCAGGCATGGAAAAGATCTTTTTTACATCATCATCATTAAAATTTAACATGTACTGGTAGGTTAATTAATATTTTTATTAAATTACTAATTATTACTTAAGAAGAGATTTATTTGTAAATACCTAATAAGGGCAGAGATGTAAATACTTTTTACCATTTCAGTGCGTAGAACTTAAAGGGTCATAACGAAACTGATTAGTGGAGGAGCGTCAGTTGGATCCAAAGTTGAGAACCGTTAAAACCTTGTAATCAGCTCCGGATTCTCATTGGAGGCTGACCGCTGACGGCGGAGGAGGGAAGCAACAGGAGAAACAGAGGGAGTTCTTCAGCTTCTGCTTGAAAGATGGGTTGGGAAAAATAATATCTCGCCCAGGAATAATATTCACGATAAATAACAATACAACAAGAGAGTAATAACGATATCAAATTTTTTAACGAGGTAAAATACAATACCGAGCGGAGCAATATAGTACTACTATGATATTACAACTTGGTAGTGTCAATAGACTAATACAACTTTAAAAGAAATAACATTCTTTATTTTTAAATACCTCACTACAATATTACTTCCACTCTATTTTCTCGCATACTACAATCTGTGGATTACTCTCTCTACGCTCTATTGTGTTCACTCTATTTTGGTGTGCTTAAAATGAGGAACGAAGCCTGCTATTTATATCAAAACTTGCCAAACTTTCAGCCAATCAAAATGCTTGATCTTTTTCAATTTGCAAAATCCATCAGAAAACCAACTTTAGCAGATTGGTTTTGCAACTTGTTGTTGCCACCCACAATTGCTTCCTCCAACTTGTTTCCATCTTGTTTTTCTTTATTTATTTTATTTATTTAGATGAGTCCCACAAATCTCCCCCTTAATTTTGATTGTTTCTTTTTCATTCCAAGTCTTGATCTCAATCTCCAAAAATTTTTAAACTTGTGAGGCTTTATAAAGATATCCGCAGCTTGATCATGAGACTTCATATATTTGAGCTCGACTTTCTTCTTGGCAATTCATTCTCTGATGAAGTGATACATTGTATCTATATGATTGCTTCGATTATGATACACCTGATTCTTCGCGAGTGCCTGTGCAAATTTATTGTCAATATAAATCTCTGTAGCTTCAATTTGTGATAAATTGAGCTCCTTCAAAAATTTTCTCATCCAAATAGCATGACAGGTATAGGATGTTGCTGCTACATATTCAGCTTCATAAGTCGAGAGAGTAACAATTGATTGTTTCTTTGAACTCCACGAAATAACAAAACCATCCAAGAAAAACACAAGACCAGATGTGTTGTTTCTATCATCAATATCTCCGGCATAATCACTGTCACAATATCCCATAAGGTTAAAATCACCAGAGGAAGAATAAAATAGCCAAAAGTCAATCGTACCTTTTAGGTAACGAAGAATTCTTCTAGCGACCTTCAAGAGAGTGGAACTAGGAGCTTCCATGAAGCGACTTACTACTCCAACTGCAAAGAGTATATCTCTCCTGGTACAAGTCAAGTACCTCAAACTTTTCACAAGACTTTTGAAAAATGTGGGATCCACTTTTTCTCCTTCATCAAACTTAGATCATTTTGTTCCACTCTCCATCGGTATGTTCACAAGGTTGTAATCGAAGAACTTCTTCGTATAACTTTCTTGAGAGATGAAAATTCTATCCTCCATCTGCTTCACTTCTAGGCCCAAGTAGTATGACATGAACCTACGTCTATCATCTCGAACTCACGGGACATATCTTTCTTAAAAGCTTCAAACAAACTTGGTTATTACCCGTGAAAATAAGATCATTAACATAAAGACAAACAAGAAAGATATCTCTATTTGTATGAACTTTAAGATAAAGAGCATATTCATGAAGACAACGAGTAAACCTATTTTCTTGAAAATACTTGTCGATGCAACTATTCCATACCCACGGGGCTTGTTTCAACCCATATAAAGCTTTGTTCAGCTTCAATACTTTATCTTCATGGTTTTTGACCATGATGCCCAATGGTTGTTCAAGATAGACTTATTCTTCAAGATAGCCATTCAAGAAGGCTGACTTGACGTCTAGTTGATGGATCTTCTATTTCATTTGTGCCGCCAAAGAGATTAACAAACGAATTGTCTCCATGCGGGCAACAAATGCATAGACTTCTTCATAGTTAATGCCTTGCTTTTGCTTATAGCCTTTTGCCACAAGTCGTGTCTTGTATCTCTCCACATCTCCATCAGCATTCTTCTTTGTCTTGTATAACCATTTCACTCCAATTGCGCGATGACCCATGGGAAGAGTTGTTAACTCCCAAGTGTTGTTCTTCTCTATTGACTCGATATCCTCCTCCGTGGTTTGTCTCCACCTTTTGTCTGTAAAGATTTATCAAAGTTCATTAGTTCACTATCAGCAAAGAGACAATATAAAAAATCAAAATTAGTAACTTCTTTCGTGCCATCATAGAGCTCTTGAATGCTCCTCGTCCTTTGCGGTTGTTTATTTGAACTTTATTGAGAAGAAGGAGATGCAATATTAGTTGGTGAAGGAGGTGGAGTTGCATCTTGCACAGGTTCCATGGTCTCTGGTTCTTCTTCATCACCAAAGTATGGAAGAAAATCATATGAAGTTTCTTCCTGAGCTTCCCAATTCCATGCCAATTCTTCATTAAATTCAACATCACGACTCACCACCACCACCTTGCCGCTGCTTGGATTGTATAACTTGTAGCCTTTTGAATTCGTATCATAGCCAACAAATAAATGCTTGACACTTCGATCGTCAAGATTTACTCGTCAAAATTTTCAAGTGTTTGACACTTGGCTTTCTTCCACTCCATGCTTCTTGAGGAGTTTGATCTCTAACATTTCTTGTTGGAGACCTATTGTTCAAATAGCTTCTGCCCAGAATTCCTTGGGCATACTTATAGCTTTTAACATACATCTAGCCATATTAAGAATCGTTCGATTCTTTCTCTCTGTAACTCCATTTTATTGGGGTGAATAAGGTACCGTTAGAGGGCGATGAATTCCATGAGACTGACAAAAGTCATTAAATTCTTTTGAAGTGAATTCGCCTCCTCTATAAGACCTTAAAGCTTTTATTCCATAGCCACTTTTTTTTTCTACAAGTACTTTGAATTTTTAAAAACAACAAAAGCTTCATATTTTTGGTTCAAGAAATAAACCCAAGTCTTTCTACTAAAGTCATCAATAAAAAATAGAAAGTATTTATTTTTATTAAAGGAAGGTGGATTGATTTACATCAATGTGAACAAGCTGGAGCGACTTGTTGATCTTGACATGGTTTCCTTTGAAAAATTTCTCCTTGCATGTTTTTCAAGAAGACAAGCTTCACACAATTGATTGGGATGGTTGATTGATGGCATCCCATGCACCATGTTCTTTTCTCCCATTGATTTGAGCGCTTCAAAATTCAAGTGCCCAAATCGCATGTGCCAACACCATTATTTATCTTGCACATTAGCCTTCAAACACTTTGCATCAATTGTATTAAGATTCAGAGAAAATAATCTATTATTTGCCATATGCACTTTAGCAATTAGAATTCCACTTGAATCTCTAAGCCAAAGATGCATATTTTTCATGTGGATGTCATATTCTTTTTTAAAAAGTTGGCCCAAACTCAAAATATTACTTTTTAATTTTGGCACAGAATAAACATCTTGAATTAATTTGTGGCCACCATTTTTACAAGAGATCAGAATCGTACCTATCCCTTCGATTTGAATCTTTGACGTACCTCCAAACAGGGGCGGACCCACGTGGAGAGGTGAGGGGTCACTGGCACCCTATAGGTTCAGGAAAAACCATATATATATTACTGTAGATACATCGAGGACCCCTATAATAATTTTATTGTGCCCCCAGAAGAACAAAATGCCTCTTGGTTGCACTGGTTTTGCGGGCTATTTAGTTCCACTCCCTCCAGACCCAGGATCGAGACCCAACACCAGCATTACTTCACCATTTTTTTCTTTTTTCCTTTTTTAATTGAACGACAGTTTAGTACTCCATATTTAGTAGACAAAATGGCTTCCGAGCCACTTAAACTTGTATTTAATTGTCAACCCGGTACATAATCTTTGTGCTTTCCCATTTGAACACCCCAACTCAACTATTCGCCCATCAATAGGCACACTCAGTTGAGCGTGTTTCTCAGTCGCGATGACATAATTGACACGCCACTTAATTAGCCTTTTATAGTTTGACATGTGTAATTTGTGGGTCCTACTTTAAAAAAAATTAATTTACCAAATGCTTCTCAAAATACCCCATCCTCAACGGGTTCTACCATCTCCACTGAAACACCACCTCCTCCCGCTTTTCTTCTTCTTTTTTTCCCTCAGAACTCCATTCCGGTGTACAACAGCAATACCGCCGCTAACACTGCCACCATCTTTTCTATGGGAAACCTACAATCTATTTTCTAAACATCAAAACTACAATCCAGAAACGAAAAACATGAAGAAGAAAGAAAAAAATCTTAATAAAATTTTGAAACCCAAATATCAAAATAAAAGAAAAATCGCTTTTGCTAAAGTTTTCTCATCTTCAAATCTAGTCCTTTGTAAATCAGAAAAAATGAGTCGATTTGACCGGGTCAATTCACCAGAAAATATTTTTGGCCGAAAAAGAATTGTGACGCTCATATCTATACTCAGATTGTTGGCACATGTATTCTTTCTTTAAATTAGAAGGTGATTTAGGAATAGCTTAATTAGTTATTTGCATCGTATTTAGTGAAAAATAATGTCAATGCTTGACTTATTAAGGAGAAAAAAAGTGGGAGAGGAAGGGGGAAAGAATAGGAAAGTTGGAAGAGAATTAATTAGGGAGAGGAAGATGAAAGGGAAGGGAAAAAGGGGAGACGAGAATTCTGGAAAAGAAGAACAAACGTGGGAAGGGGAGGTGGGGGATGGGAAGAATAGGGAAGGGAGAAGGGGACGGTGGAACTCACATGATTTTCTTTTTCTTTCTTTTACTTTTTGTCTTATCTTTTCATTTTTAATTCTATTTATGTTTTAGTATTTTTTTGTTTACATAAAAAAAATAAATTCACGTGCCTAATTTGCGTGAATTACACACAGCATTGCCATATCACATATAATATTGCCACATAAGCATAGTCAACGGTCAAAGGTATCTATTGATGTGCGAATAGTTAAGTTGGGGTGTTCAAATAGGAAAGCACAAAGTTTCTGTACCGGGATGACAATTGAGTACAAGTTTAAGTGGTCCGGAGGCCATTTTGCCTATTTATTAATCAACTTGGTTTATTTATTTTTTAATTCAAACATTAATTTAGTACTAGTACATAGAAGTCACTTTGTTTAATTTTTTTCTTTTAAAATCTCTCCATCTAAGCTCCAAAACTCAACTTCTCTTCACTATTAGTTCTTTGTATCTTTTACACAAAATACTCAAAAACTCTATTGGAGATACATCTTTCTAGACTTTGAAAAGTTAATAAAGAGACATAAAAATAATGATTAAAGACAGTAGGAAAGGGGGATAAAATATTTCATTAACTAGTTTCATTAATCAATAATCTTTATCTCTAACCAATTTTTATTATTATTTCATTTAGAAAAATAAAGACAACTAAAACCCTTCTCCCTTCAACGTTTACTCTGGCAAAGTAGCAAGTATTTGTTGACTCTGAAATTTCGATTGAGACTTTTTGGACTGCTTACAGACTTTTATTAGTCATAATTTTGTTTAAGGTTTCTATGTTTTTGAACATTCTTTCGGCCACGAACTTGTAATCACTAAGTTTTCAAAGAGTTGCACGCCAAACTTTATTGCAACTAATGTTATTTTCATATTTACATTAAAAATAATGGTGCTCCCGCGGCGTTCAAATCCTGGGTCCGCCTATGCCTCCAAAGGGCAATTACCTCTCACCGACTTATTGATCTCCTCAAACTTGTCTTTGCATCCACACATATGATTGCTTACTCCATTGTCCAAATACCACGAGCTATAATCATCATTGTCTTCTTCTTTGAGTGCCAACAACAATGTGGACTCATCTTCTGCTTTATTATTGTCAACAAGGTCAGCTTTCTCTTCAACACTGCTACGACATTCACAAGAGTAATGGATAAATTTATGATAATTATAACACTCAATTTTTGATTTGTCATACCTTTGTCCATTATTTTCTTGGTAGTTGCCACGTCCTCTTCCTCCTCTTTGTCCATGACCACGACCTCTGAGTGTTTGATGAATTTTAACTTCATTGTTGATGTTGTTACCATTATTTCTTCCTCTTCCATGACTGCCCTGACCTCATCCTCGTCCATTCGCTCGATAGCCTTTTTCACCTCCATAATCCTTAAAGGATGCATGAATTTTAAGAAGTTGCTCCAATGACACTTCTAAACTCCTCTTGATCTTTTCTTCATGGGCCTGTAAAGAACCCTCCAATTGCTCCACCATTATAGAGTCTAAACCTTTAGACTCCTCAATAACACAAATAACAAAATCAAATTTAGGTGTTAAAATGCGAAGGATCATTTTTACCACACGGACATCTTCTATATCCCCCCCTTATCTTGTTAATTGATTCACAATAGCCTTCATATTTGAACAATAATCCAAAACGCATTAGGACTCTTTTATTTTTAAAACTTCAAAATCAGCCCTTAGATTTTGGAGTTTTACCTTCCTCACCTTGACAACTCCTTGAAGAGAATTTTGTAAAATCTCCCAAGCTTCCTTTGAGGTGGTAGCATCTGCCACCTTCTCAGACATGGAATTATCCAAACATTGGTGGATGAGCGTGAGGACTTATTGATCCTTCTTCCTTGTCTTTTTCAAGACATCTTTTTCATTTTGAGGCAGAGATTCCTCATTATCGGGTATTACATACCCTCTGTCTACGATTTTTCACACATCCCGGGAGGCAAGAATGACTTTCATGCGTAGACATCATTTCTCATAATTATCTTTTGTGAGACGTGGGTACTTAAAAGACAGCGGACCATTATTCGCCATGGCTCTGATACCACGTTGTTGGGAAAAATAATATCTCGCCTTAGGAATAATATTCACGATAAATAACAATATCACAAGAGAGTAACAATAACACTAAATTTACTCTATTTTCTCACAGACTACAATTTGTGGATTACTCTCTCTAAGCTCTATTGCATTCACTCTATTTTGGTGTACTTAAAATGAGGAACGAAGCCTGCTATTTATAGCAAAACTTGCCAAAATTTCAGCCAATCAAAATGCTTGGTCTTTTCAATTTGCAAAATTCATCAGAAAACCAACTTTAGTAAATTGGTTTTGCAACTTGTTGTTGCCGCTCACAATTTCTTCCTGCAACTTGTTTCCATCTTGTTTTTCTTTATTTCTTTTATTTATTTATTTAGATGGATTCTACAAGATGGAGGTGATGTTGATATGGAGAAATTATCTGTGTCGTCCATTGGAGCTGAGATTTGAGAGTGAAGAGTAAGGAGAAATTGATGAATTTAAACTATACATATGCGTAGAGAAATGGAAAATGATGAGTTTTTGCTTATCTATAGATCGCATAAAAAAGAAGAGACATGCTTTAAAATATTCATTTTCCCTTTTTTTAAAAAGAATTATGAAATTGCAGAAACTTTTTTAACTCAGGTGACCTGAATTACCCTTTGTACAAAGTAAACAATCCAATTTATAATTTACTTCAATTAATAATTGGAGTAAAATTACACTTTCTGTATAATTTTATTAAAGGTAAATTGCCATTAGTCAAATTCTATTGGGACTAAAGCTGGAATAAAACAATACTGATACATCAAGCAAAAAGGGCTCTTAAAAATGATTAGATGGGTGAATGATAAAAATATTGACCTTGGAAAATTTTAATGTTATTTAGCAGGAGGGATTCAAAGATCTTCCAAACCTAGAGCGCGCAAGGTTTTGAATTCGTTTATTTTGGGCTAAACCCAAAAGATTTTTTCTAGAAGACCTCATACCATTATGAGTATTCTTATGTCTATATTTAGCTTTTTCTTTTTAACTAACTGTCACGACCCAAAATCCAGTATAGGTCGTGATGGCGCCTAACACCACCATCAGAAAAGCCAACAGTGATCGATCAATTTAATTACTCATTTTATTACTTTCAAAATCATAAATTTTTAGTAAGAAAGGAAATTTACACTTTTAAATCCACAGGAACATACAAACTTTGTAATTTGTAAGAGAAATGAAAGGGGATGATAATATAGAGAACTGTAAGCATCAACTAATATATCCCAAAATCCGGTGTCACAAGTGCATAAGCGTTTACTAAGGCGAACAATAATAATACAATATCTGTGTGGAATGTAAATAAGACAGGAAAAAATAAATAATATGATGGGGACTCTGTGGGCTACGATACGTAGCGTGGAATGCAACTCACCATAATGTCTCCCCAGCAGCTGCGCCTACGCGCCAAGATGGCCACTAAATAAACGTGTCAGACCCTGCACATTTAGTGTAGAAGTGCAGCATGAGTACGTAAATCAACGCGTACCCAACAAGTATCTAGCCTAACCCCGTAGAAGTGGTGACGAGGGATCGACATCGATACTTACTAGTGGTCTAATAAATCAATATGATAAATTATAAATAGATAAGAAGCACAACAGTAGTAGTGAGGTAAATCTGTAACTAACACAATCTCCAAAAATTTCTTTAAACAATGTCAGTTTCTCATCTCGTATTCTATCTCAACAACACAAAAAATACCTAATGCCAATATCAAATAAATAAGAAATACCATATAAATGCAAGGCATCAGTGAAAGGAAAAATATCGTGAATATTCGGACTGCTAGCGATATAACGCACGATTACGTCGAAGTCATACGACCAGATTTCAGAAAGAATATGATATTGTCGAGGCGATCGACCTGATCCCATCATAACGTGTACACTGCAGAGGGTCGAGCGGCATGAACCATAGATGCATCTATTATACTGCCAAGGCGAACGACCCGCTCCCATGAGAGTGTGGTACATAATCCTGCCGAGGCATTCGGCCTGCTCCACAAGAAAAGAAAATAAATTATCGAATTACGAGACACGAGCTTACGATACAGTATATGAGCACAATGTGAGTATAACCTTTACTGTTTCTCAAATAACTTGCCAACAACTCAAGGTAGTAAGGCTCGGCCTAATATATATGTATATATTTCTAAATTAAGTTCAATTATAATTTCAATTAATTAAGCCAGCAGAATGAATTCAAATATTCCAAATATTACATGATAAAGTCCTAAGTTTACTCGGACATAAATATGCTTTAGCTACGTACGGAATCTCGTCACCTCGCGCATAGGTAGAACCCACAACTAATAGCACATAACAATTACATCACCTAGAGGGGTAGTTTCCCCCTCACAAGGTTAGACAGGAGACTTACCTCTCTCCGAAGTTTCATAACCGGTTCCAATGCCACTCTAACACCTCAAACCAAAAGCCCATCGATCCGAACTAGTCAGACAATCATGAAAACTAATAAAAATATACTCCAACATCATAATTAATTTATTTATAATAATTTCCAACTCCGCTCGAAAAGTCGATAAAGTCAACCCTCTAGCCCACGTGCCCGGATTTCGAAAATTCTTGAAGATATAATTTACCCATGACACCGCTAACTTAAATAAAATTTATTCCTAATTTCATGTCTAATTTTGTAGTAAAAATCTAAAAATACCAATTTTTAGGTTTTCTACCAAAATCCCAAATTATTACAAATTTCCGTGCTTAAATCCATATATAAACCATGTATTTAACTTACAATGTAAAAAAATCACTTACCCTATAATAGATGATGAAAATGGCACTCCAATATTGCTCCAAAGTCGGCTCCCATGGACGAAATGAAGTAAAAATGAGCCAAACCCCCGATTTTAAAAGAACACTGCCTAGTCCGACCTTCTTCACGAACGCGACACTGCCCTCGCGTTCGCGAAGCACAACCTGCTTCAGCTCCAAATTTCTCCTTCGCGATCGTGAAGATAGGCTCGTGAATGCGATGCCTTTCCAAGCCTGGCCATCGCGAACGCGGAACCATCCTCGTGAATGCGTAGGCCAAAAACTCCCATGCCCAGCTTACCTTACGCGAACGCGATCAGTCAATCGCGAACGCAGAGCACAACTGCCCAGACCTTCGCGAACACGACTTCCTTATCGTGAACGCGTAGAACAAAAGGGCCCAATCCAAAATTCCTTCTTCGAGAACGCGTGAGGCCCTTCACGTTCGCGAAGAACAACACCAGCACCAGCAAACCAGCAATAACAACTTAGCCAAACTTGGTCCGAAACCACCCCGAAACACACCTGAGGCCCTCCGGACCCCGTCCAATCACACAAACCAGTCCCAAAATATGAAACGAACCTGCTCGAGACCTCAAATCATACCAAACAACATCAAAATGATGAATCAACGATAAAAATCCTTCTTTAAACTTTCAAACTTCCAAAATTCGACGAACGCGTCCGAATCATATCAAAACATTTCGGAATGACGCCAAACTTTGTGTGCAAGTCACAAATCACAATACGAACCTATTACAAGGCTCGAAACCCCAAATGGACATCGATAATAACAAAGTTCACCTCAAACCAAATTTAGAAAATTCTAAAACCTTCAAAATGCCAACTTTTCACAATAAGCGTCAAAATACTCCCGGGCAACCCGATACTCAATCTGAACATATTCCCAAGTCTGGAATCATCATACAAACCTATTGGAACCTTCAAATCCCGATTCCAAGATCGTTTACTCAAAAGTCAAATCTTAGTCAATTCTTCCAACTTAAAGCTTTCGAAATTAGAATTTTCTTTCCAAGTCAACTCCGAATTTCACGAAATTCAATTCCGACCACACGTATAAGTCATAATACCTGAAGTGAAGCTATTCAAGGACTCAAACCGCTGAACGACATGCAAGAGTTCAAAACGACCAGTCGGATCGTTACACTAACAATATCAGACTTTGTTGGTATACCCAATAATTGCTCTTTCAAACTATGTTCCACAAAGCCCACTGCCAAGATTCATGAACTTGCTTAGAGATTTGTTGTGTGTCACCTACATCATATGAGTATTTATGGCCACCAAAACCTAGTAGCAAGCTTCTTCTTTTTTGAGTGCGTCTCCAAATTAAGATTAAAGGTAGTAAACTGGCTCATAGACGAGCTCATGTTATTACTGCATCATCTCTACACTCTTCTTGTCAAAATATTGGCTTTGATAACAATTCTTGGGCTAAATCAATCCAAATATACTACTAATATGATATGATATTATATGCTTTGGGCTAAGCCTGCACCATTTTTAACAAAAGGCCTTACCCCATTAAAGGTAGAGGTATTATATGTAATACCCCAATATTTTAGATGAGGACATATTGGATATTTAGTAAATAATTTAAGTCCAAAGGGAAAAAAAAGAACTAACTAATAAAACAAAAAAAAATAAAAACAAATGATAAGGAATTGAAACAAAAAAGCCGAAGCCCATTAGAAACATATCTGCCAAAAGGGTTAGGGGAAGGGGAACGAAGCAAAAGCTTCAGGAGAGACAAAAAAAACCAAAAATGGGAAGAGAAAGAAAGAAGGAAAAGAGAAAAGAAGGAGGAAGAAGTTGATGCAGTGCGTTGGAACTATAGCTATAACTCTTGAGAAATCTTAAGCACTAATTGAGTCTTACGAGTAATACTTGTGCTTCTTCTTCTGGTAGATTTTAATTTTGTTTCCATTATTGAAAGATTCTACAGAGTAATAGAAATTACACTAGTTCATTCACGTAATTGAGATTTAGTAATTACCCATCGTGTGGGTGATTATAATTCGACGAATTAAGAGTCAAATATGAAACCTCGAGGGTTGGGTATTCTAAATTAACTATGAATTAGCCTAAACAAGGAAATTAAAATGAGATCGATATTATGTAATTATAGATTGATTGGAGGAAGTTGTACGAATTGCTCGAGGTGAAGCATTTGGTATTTCGTCACGAGTACTGTGAGTAGTAACCCTTCCACAATTTGTATTTTCATAACATGCATGGTTTATATATGATTTTGGAAATAAATGTGTTATCGATGCTTTGAAATTGCATGTTGGGCAAGTCATTTACTCGATATGATACCGAAATGGTTATTTGAGATGATTATTATTGTTTTAAATACTCTCGTTGTTACTAGATATTTTTACTGTTACCGAAATAAAATTACATGATTTGATAAGAAATAATATGCCCTTTATTATTTTGAAAATGCTTTCATACGAGTGTTGACTGTTTACAAGAAAGACTATTAATGGGAGGAGACTTTGAAGGATGCCGTAGCTAACGGCGGGTTCGTTAGATCTGGTGCATCTTGTATTTATAGATTATCGATTACAGTTATAACTCTCGCTAGTGAAAAGGTAAAACTAGCATACAATTACAGTTTTCCCTCGAGTAGGGACCTACAGTTATATTTGAACCCTTTCACGAAGGGGTTCACATAGTGATATAAATTACATAATCCTTTCTTGGAATCCTCCCAAATATAAAGATTTGCTATGACACAGTATTTACCGAGTTTATTATCGATTTGTTAAATTGATTTCTGTTACAGGAAGCACATGAATAGACTGACTGTATTTGTCGTTTTTGAGAGGGCATTTTATTTTTTATGATAGTTTCTGATTATTATTATTATAAAGGCATGTTTTCTGACTTGTCCCTATTAAAAATGGTTGTGGTTACGTGTTATTATTCACTGAGCTAGCGACTCACTCCCCGTTATCTTTTTTTTTCTAGAGACAGTAGTTGACGTAGGTAAGGATTTCGTTAATTAGAGTGCACAGGTTGATAGTTCTTGGTGAGCCCCGTATTTGTTCGCATGGGCAAGGAGTTTAATTAGTTATTATGGTCTTTTCTTTGAACTCTTAGAGTCTCTCCATAGTCATTATTTTATTGTCATGAGTATTCTTTCGTTATTATAGACTTATGGTAGTATTAGTCTTTCTTATCAGATTTGGAGATAAATTAGTATTTCTAATTATTAGTGGGTGGACCATTAATGGTAGAGATTTGTTTTGGTTAATTGATAAAGTTATTGTTGTTTGGATTTTTATTAGGATATTTTGTTGTTGATTTTGAGACAGGAAAATTTTTGGGATAGTCAAAAACAGGAAAAACTCTGTCCGATTTTCTGTAAAATACCTATGAGGCTTACTTGGGGCCACTTGCTCCTAAGTGCCGGTCGTGATCCTAAATTGGGTCGTGATAAAGTTGGTATCAGAGCTTAGGTTTTAAGTCCCGAGTCATGAAGCAATATTTAGTACAGTCTGGTTCATGGGTATGTAGGTGCCCATACTTATGATCTTGAGGCTACTAAGCATTTAGGATGTTTTCCCTTCTTTCATTCCTTGATCGTGCGTTGGGATAACTTGAGATTGACTTTGTAGTATTTCTTTCGCAGATGGCTAGGACACGCACACCCTCATCTACTGAACGTAGTACTACCCGAGGTGGCGGTCAAATTGTGGCTCATCAGACTAGAAGATAGGCCGCTCGTCAACCTGAAGTTGTGAACATGGGTCAACCCCAAGCTGCTATGCCAGATTATGTGCAAGAAC
Organism: Nicotiana tomentosiformis; assembly: GCF_000390325.3. Classification (NCBI taxonomy): domain Eukaryota; kingdom Viridiplantae; phylum Streptophyta; class Magnoliopsida; order Solanales; family Solanaceae; genus Nicotiana; species Nicotiana tomentosiformis. The sequence continues at coordinate 83,782,861 of NC_090813.1, read as the reverse complement.
AGGGAGTTCAGGATGCTCCACCACCAGTGCCAACTATTGTACCTACTATTACCTTACCTGCAGATGCAGTGGCAAGGTTATTGAATATGGTAGAGGCATTGGTGCCTACTCATGGCAGATGTTTAGCTCCTCGGGCAACTTTACAGTCACAAGCACTTGCACAGACTCAGACTTTCGAGAATAAGGATGTATCCCTACAAGAGTTCCTGAAATTGATATCACCAAAATTCACAGGTTCTCATAATTCAGCAGATCCTCAAAGTTTCTTGGATGGGACACTCAAGGTATTACGTGCTATAGGATGTTCTAGTGAGAGAGTCGTAGAGCTCGCAACATACAAACTAGAGGATATGGCCAGCACATGGTACGGAACTGTATTGCTAGGAAGGCCAACAAGAGCAACACCACTGACATGGGATGAGTTCAATAAGTTGTTCATGGATCATTTTCTTCCGGACAGTCTAAAGCAAAAATATGTTAGAGACTTTGAGAGATTGGTTCAGACTCCAGATATGGATGTGTCAACATATAATACCATGTTTTGTAATCTAGTTAGATATGCTCCTTACTTAGTGCCTACCCAAGAAGCTCGATTCAGAGGTTTGTTGATGGGTTGGTTGGTTATCTATACACTGCAATAGCCCCATAGATGAAGACATTGTCCTACTCTGATGTAGTCGATCTTGCTAGAAAGATTGAAAAAAAGGGACGTGATGAGCGTGCAACCAGTGATTTACGTAAGAAGGCTAGAATAAGAGGGTCATTCAGTGACGATTTTAGTAAAAATCACAGAGCAGGAAATCAGGGACAGTAGCAACATGGTTCTCACACAGGGACACACTTGTCTTCACTGACCACATTACAGACAGGGTACTAGGGGACCATCATCATCTGGACATCGTAATTCTGGGTAGATATACGCCACTACTCTAGTCTGCCAGAAATGTGGTAGATCACATTTAGGCCTGTGTCGTGTTCTCACTGGAGAGTGCTTTTGACGTGTCAAGTTAGGATATCACTTGAGGGATTGACCCTAGCCTTCGAGGAATTTCAGTAAGCTTCTATTCAGTCAGCTACACCTACTCAGACTACTCGTAATACTTTAGGTGTTGCATGTACAGGAAATAGAGGTCGGGGTGATGAAGATCGTGCTACTGTGAATCTGTTACACCCCATATTTTCATACGTGAAAGTACGCAATAAGTAAATTGATATAAGCTCGGAAATGAGATGTTACATCCCGCATTTTCATACGTTAAAGTTTCGTCGTAAGTTAATCGACGTAAGCACAGGAATAAGATTATTTTGAGATTATAAGCATTTATGCTATTTCAAAACAAGTGATAAGTAAATTCGTGACGGTAAGAGGGTAAGCGAATTGAAGAAAACGAGTTTCGTCGAAATTTGACAATTTGGGATAAAATATGGTATGAGCTATAATACTCGGTATTTATGGATTAGTGCCATACAAGGTACTACATGACTATGATAGTAAAGTGTATGAGGTGTGTTAAAAGTGAGTAGTATTTTAAGTAATTTGAGGTAATTCTTAATTATGTAGATAAATATGTAATTAGTGATCTTAGTGGGAAATTAATTATTTAATTAGTGTATTTGGATAAGTTTTGATTAGACTCCAATGTGGCAGCCCAAAGGACTCTTGATAATGAGTCTTAACCCACAAAGCAAGATGGCACAATTAGAGGACTTTGTGGCCAAAGTCATCAAAAGAGTGGGGCCCACACCCATTATGATAAATGACCTTTCATTCACCTAAATGAGGTGTTTGTCTCTACAAAATAAAGAGTGAGATGCTTATATCTAGTCTTCAAGTAACAGATGGAGCTCACAAAGATCTCTTTAAGAGAGATGCATCTATAAGTAACGGATCTCCTTCAACAATTTCATACGAAGTTATACTGCGTAATAGCAACGGAATTTACAATTCTAAGAGAGCACGGTACAATCTTTCTCAACAACATCATACGAATTTTTTCCTACTTCGATCTGCCGTTACGTGTTATCACAATCAACGGGTGTTAAAGGGATTGATAAGAGAATCAATTCAGGTATGTTAAGGCTATCCCTTCTTTCTTTTTGGAATGATCAATAGGTGTTGGTGCGCTCTATTTGCTCCGGAGTTGCTTGTTTGATCAGTATGATTTAGACGTATATTGTTTTGTATGGCGGGGATCTGTCCCGACCTTTGTGACAATTATGTATTCTTAGAGACTTATAGACAGGTGTCATGTACGTAAAAGATTGTATGGCCTTGTCGGCCTATGATCAGTGTACGCGTGGTTATTTTGGTCTTATAGGCCCGTATGTCTTATGTATAAGTTAGTATTTCATGTTGTATTCTACTTATCTCACGGTAGCCTCTCCGGCCTAGTTATCTATGATAGTATGATACGAAAAGCTACATTATATTAGTACTCGGTTGAGTAAGGCACCGGGTGCCCATCGCTTCCCATCGGTTTGGGTCGTGACAAAAGTGGTATCAGAGCAGTTTTGTCCTAGGGAGTCTACAAGCCGTGTCTAGTAGAGTCTTATTTATGGGTGTATTGTGCACCATACTTATAAGCAGGAGGCTACATGACATTTAGGACTGTCACTCTTTCTTCTTACTCTAGATCGTGTTGTAGAGCTTAGTTGTAAGAACTAAATTTCCTAAACTCTATCTTATTCAACATACGACGATGTCTATATCTAGAAAGATGGTTGGTAAGAGATTGAATGTGGCTATGGAAGAGTTGAGTCAGAGAAACTCAATTTTTGCAACATGCTTATGATGGATAAATATGAGGTATTCAGCAGATCATGTGTGTACTAAGATGTGTAAACTTCTTGATAAGGATCCCTAAGGCAAGACTGTCTTGTTCGAGTTTTCAGAATAAAGTGGTAGAAATAAATGTTAGCGGGAAATAAGAAGAGAGTTAATGAAGCATTATGAGTAAGATGCGATACATGGATGACAACGGTAGATCAAAAAGATGACAGTATTACAGAGTCTATAGTCAAGTGAAGGAAAAGACGAGAGGTGATAGGCCTTGAGACAACAAAAGAGTATAGGCCATAAAGTCTTATCCTCATTTCGAGAAATAAGTTCGTGACTCCAACGTGACTACCAGAAGGAAAAGTTAGACCCCAGAATAATAGAAATCAGTATGGGCTGGTTACTAAACATGAATTAGAGACTGAGCGATTTGATAATGGTCGACATCATGAGAATTTCAGATTGCGTTCCGGCGATAATAGAATGGACAACAAAAGAATATTCATGAGAAATTCAAAGAAAGGTCATTCAGGAAGATGCTTCCCTAAAGCAAGCAATGTGAATAAAGTTAAGCTTAAGGGACTGTATGTGCCAATTATACTAGGTGTCACCCTCGTGAGTAAGGAATTTTGTTATCCTTGGTACAGAAGGATTACCGCAAGGCGAGTAAGGGTCATCGGTGATGTGAAAACACGCCAAGGATGAAGAGATAAAACATCTATAGGAAGATCATCGTAGCACTAAATCTTAGTACTCTCCTAAAGGGGAGAATATGGAGTGATGTGGGATTAAGTCAGAATTAAGTGATTCTAGTAATTATGGAATGGTAAAGGAAGAATGCGATAAAAATGAGAAAAGGTATGAGATTGCACTAATTCAAATCCTACCGATATGCTATGATTCTAGAACATTATGCAAACACGATGTCAAGGAAAGGAAGTAAGGGTTCCTACCCGAGATGTTATTGATAAATAAGGAGCCAGTGCGAGACGTAAGTTAAGACAAAGGGAATAACCAGTCTGGTTATGGCTAGACAAGAGGTTACAGACAAATTAACAGATCATGCAAGATAAACGTAGTGAACCCCAGCATGGGGAATTCAGTCTCGCAGAAATAATATTGTGATCCTTGAGAAATATATTCAGATAAGAGTTGGGGTAGTTAAACGTAAATAAAAGAGAATTCCACTAGGAAGATAGTCAAAATATTAGTTCAGAAGCAACCCTACAAGCACAAACCGTGGAAATAAGTAACTACGGATAATTATAGGCGGGGAAGAACATCAAAAATTCCGTCAAGTATACAATGTGATAAGCTTGTAACTTTACAAGAGACAGAAGGTCTTCCTAAGTACTACAACGAAAGACTAGCTGAGGAAATAAGGAAGAAGGCTTCAACCTAAGCACAGTGACCTAAAGAGAAAATGGTCTTGTAACAACTGTCTCACAACAACATTGTATGCACTCCATAAGAAAGTGGCACCTAGCATGGCTAATGAGCGAGAAATGAAACCAAAAGTAATATTCGAGACCATATGAATTGCACAAAATTCCGACATGCATGGGGACTAAGATAAGCTAAGTATGGACGCAACAAGGGGCAGAAAGACCAGGAAAAGTAATTGCATACGGTTAAAAAAAGTTGAGTAGGTACAAACGGAATTATTCGATCAGTGATCCAGAGTGAGTTACATTATGAATGCACTTAAGATTTCAGAGTATTATCCATGCAGCATATATGTTGAAAATCATACAGGCGTAGAAGACTCTGGTATAAGTTAAAAGAAAGAATTGAGTCCAAGTCATAGACAAGGGATTGAATTGTTAGATGATGGTATCACGGATATTACATAGCGTCTATGAAAGGCTAAAGTAATAACTAATACCATGAGCCAAAGATCAGAAGATAGCTTAAGCCTACATAAAGGTTGATCAGAAGAAAGAGGAAACTAAAGAGTTACATCAACGAAGCAAATGAAGAGTCTGATTATTGGATCCAGAAAATTTTAGACATCATGATTGAGAACATTGCAGAATCACTCTTAATATCAGAGGTACAAGAGAGATAGTACAACAACCATATTCTATAACGGCCCTACAATAAAGCCAGTTAGAAAAGTACCAGCCTCATTAGAAGTCAGTATGAATCTCCCACCGGATTGTGTATGCACCATAGGTACAAGTATTATGATAGAGCTTCAAGTTGTGGATGTGAATTATACCTATATGGAAGGGTGATAATAAAATAGATAGAAGATATGAGGCGAGATTTTAAGGTAAGTAAGGTAAAGGTGAACAACGTATGAGATACTCAAATGCAGAAGGTTGTGAATAGTCCATACTTCAGATAGAAGGCTAGAAGCACTGAGACTCAGTATCCAGTAATGATAATGGCATCGTCAGTGGAATATTTTCCGTCATATGGCTTCTATGTATCGAGAGGTCTAGTTAAAAGAGTAAAGAAGAGTTAGAGACGATGTGATGTCTCACTTGATGTTCCAGAATAACACGAGGAAATCTATAGTGCAAGCAAGTTGAAGGAAGGTTGCTAGTAGTATAAATAGATATGTGTAAATCGCAAACTAAATTATGGTAGAGCGACAAGGTTTTAGGAAGACAGGAGTAAGTATAAGAAAGGGCGAGTGAGAAGGTAACAAGAATGGATAAGTCCTCGGGATTAAGCCCACAAAAATGAGAGAGCTGATGGTTTCTCAAAGTTATATAAAGCTCAGTATAGCCTGAATGAACTCAAAGGAGTCAAGACTAGTAGTATTTAGAAGAGATGGAATGCTACCCTGATAGTAGAATGAGGGTGTAATTGTGATAAGTAAAGGATAATGTTTGGGCCTTCGATTGAGTAATGATTTCATAAATTGTATGGGATTAAAATACCCACGTGAGGAAAATCACATTGGGATGCTATGAAATATGATTATGAATGTATAGTATCGCCCCTAGGTGGATCAGTCTAATCACTTCAAATGTTCCTTGATGCAACGTGAGCCCTAGTGATTATGTAAGAGGTTTCAAGTTATCAGTGGTAGATTGCAGATCAATATTAAGGTGAATCAACAATGAATGGACAAAAGTCACAAAGTATGAGATGAGATTAGGTCGTCATTCTTAAGATGAATAGTAATGAGGAAGCATTAAAGGACTTAGATTTATACATATGGGATAAGCAACGAAAGTAACCTGGAGTTTGGTAGCAGACCTTAGTAACGATAAATCAAAGTAAGAGTTATGATATAGTATGACCTACTTAGATGTAGTAAGACTAATGACACCCAGAGGAACAACTTGTCATAATTTTGTATATGTTCACAAAGTGAGGCCTAGAGATTGGCTAAAAGCTGGAGGAAAGAGGAGAGAAAAGTCGCATAGGCGAACATACAAGGTCAGAGTCGTACAAGCTACATGATAGAAGGTAGCAATATTTACGAGATTGAAAAAAATTCCAACCACAAGTCATGGTATAAGAAAGAGGCCAAAAGGGGGGAATGTCCGGGCCTTTGAATTTATTCACAGAACAGTTGCCTAGATGGCAAGAAGAGTACTAAAGTATTCGCATGGACTATAGGTTATGATAATGATAAGTGTATCAGTCAACATTCGAGGACGAATGTTCCAAAGGGGGGGAATGATGTTACACCCCATGTTTTCGTACGTGAAAGTACGCAATAAGTAAATTGATATAAGCTCGAAAATGAGATGTTACATCCCGCATTTTCATACGTTAAAGTTTCGTAGTAAATTAATCGACGTAAGGTCAGAAATGAGATTATTTTGAGATTATAAGCATTTATGCTATTTCAAAACAAGTCATAAGTAAATTCGTGACGGTGAGAGGGTAAGCGAATCGAAGAAAATGAGTTTCGTCAAAGTTTGACAATTTGGGATAAAATACAGTCCGAGCTATAATACTCGGTATTTATGGACTAGTGCCATACAAGGTACCACATGACTATGATAGTAAAGTGTATGAGGTGTGTTAAAAGTGAGTAGTATTTTAAGTAATTTGAGGTAATTCTTAATTAAGTAAATAATTGAATAATTAGTGATCTTAGTGGGAGATTAATTATTTAATTAGTGTATTTGGATAAGTTTTGATTAGACTCCAACGTGGCAGCCCAAAGGACTCTTGATAATGAGTCTTAACCCACAAAGCAAGATGGCACAATTAGAGGACTTTATGGCCAAAGTCATCAAAAGAGTGGGGCCCACACCCATTATGATAAAAGACCTCTCATTCACCTAAATGAGGTGCTTGTCTCTACAAAGTAAAGAGTGAGATGCTTATATCTAGTCTTCAAGTAACAGATGGAGCTCACAAAAATCTCTTTAAGAGAGATGCATCTATAAGTAACGGATCTCCTTCAACAATTTCATACGAAGTTATACTGCATAATAGCAATGGAATTTGCAATTCTAAGAGAACACGGTACAATCTTTCTCAAGAACATCATACAGATTTTTTCCTACTTCGATCTGCCGTTACGTGTTGTCGCAATCAACGGGTGTTAAAGGGATTGTCAAGAGAATCGGTTCAGGTATGTTAAGGCTATCCCTTCTTTCTTTTTGGCATGATCAATACGATACGAAGAAACGAGCAAATGCACAATTTCCATAAATGACTCTACTAATAGAAATACTAGGGGTGTCTATATTCTTGATTCCCCATGTGAATTATTATTATATCTTCTGTTCATGGGTCTTAGAAAAATACGAATTTGATAAAGTTTATCCGAAAGGCATATTGATTTTATGATATTCCGAGAAATCTTATTAACGTATTTCTTATGCATTTCATGCATTTATACATGTACATTGACCCAGGACCAGATGGCATTATATACGCGTATATTATTTGTATATGGGATATGGGAAAAGGTTATGGCGTTATATACATACCACTACCTGATCAGCTGGTATACATTGATGATTTTGCCCACAGTGGCCGAGATGATATGGTGGGATACCCTCAGAGGTTTGATGATGTTATGAATGCATATATCTAAGCATGGTATGGCATTTATACGCATACACATGACGTTATAAATATTAATGATTCACAGAGTTATTCGGACTTACATGTCGAGTCTTTTACTCCATGTCTCTCTCATGTCTATTATTTACTAATTTTTATTTATTACATACTCGGTACATTATTTGTACTGACGTCCCTTCTGCCTGGGGACACTACGTTTCATGCCTCCAAGTCCCGATAGACAGGTCGAGAGTCCTCCAAGTAAGCTATCAGCTCAGCGGAAGGTGTTGGTACGCTCCATTTGCTTCGAAGTTGCTTGTTTGGCCCGTATGATTTAGACGTGTATTGTTTGGTATGGCGGGGTTCTATTCCGACCTTTATGACAATTATGTATTCTTAGAGGCTTGTAGACAAATGTCATGTACGTAAAAGATTGTATGGACTTGTCGGCCTATGTTCAGTGTACGAGTGGTTATTTTGGTCTTATAGGCCCGTATGTCTTATGTATAAGTTGGTATTTAATGTTGTATTCTACTTATCTCACGGCAGCCTCTCCGGCCCAGTTATCTATGATAGTATGATAGGAAAAGATACGTTATGTTGGTACTCGGTTGAGTAAGGCACCGGGTGCCCGTCGCGGCCCATCGGTTTGGGTCGTGACAGAATTAAGGACAAATGAATGCTGGTAGAGGTCATGCGAGAGTTTTTGCATTTACTAGACAAGATGCTCAGGCCTCGAATGCTGTGGTTACATGTATTCTTTCTGTTTGTTCATTTGATGCACTTGCGTTGATTTATCCGGGAGCTACTCACTCATATGTGTCCTCGTACTTTGCTTTGAGGTTTGGTAGCCAGCCTGAGCTATTGAATGATCCTTTTCTAGTTTCTACTCCTGTTGGAGAGTCTCTATTAGCTGAATATGTGTATCGTGCTTGTCGGATTCGGGTTGAGGGTAGAGATACTCTAGCTGACCTTATTGTACTCGATATGATTGACTTTGACATGTTGATGGGAATGGATTGGTTATCCTTTTGCTATGCTATCGTCGATTGCCATGCAAAGATAGTTAAGTTTGAGATACCAAACGAGCCCAGCTTTATCCTAAAAAGGGTCAGGTTCCAGAAAATTGCAAAGTTGTATCTTTTATGAAGGTTCAACGGATTCTAAAGAAAGGTTGCTTGGGTCTCTTAGCTATTGTAATTGACACGAGAAAAGAAACAATTAGTATAGAAAATGTACCAGTACTGAGAATTTTTTGATGTATTTCCTGAGGATTTACCAGGATTACCTCCAGTACGAGAAAGATTTTGGTATTGATTTGCCACCTAACACACAACCCATATTGATACCGCCCATATCGGATGGCACCAACAGAGTTGGAGGAGCTAAAGCAACAACTGCTGGATATGTTAGATAAGAGTTTTATCAGACCGAGTATATCTCCATGGGGTGCACCACTACTGTTCGTAAAGAAGAAAGACGGATCTCTAAGAATGTGCATTGACTACAGGCAGTTGAACAAGATAACGATACGCAATAAATATCCTTTGCCTCATATAGATGACATGTTTGATCAGTTACAAGGAGCTGCCCACTTCTCAAAGATTGACCTACGGTCTAGCTATCATCAACTTAGTATCAAAGATGAAGATATTTCTAAGACTACTTTCAGAACTCGGTACGAGCACTATGATTTTCTTGTGATGCCTTTTGGACAGACTAATGCTCCAACTACATTCATGGATTTAATGAATAGGGTGTTCAAGCCTTTCTGGATTAGATTTGTAATAGTATTTATTGATGATATCCTGATATATTCTAGTAGCCAAGGTGAACACGAGAATCATCTGAGGGCTGTGTTGCAAACATTGCGACAACATTGGCTTAATGCTAAGTTCTCAAAGTGTGAATTTTGGCTGGACTCAGTATCATTTCTGGGGCATGTTGTATCCAAAGATGGAATTATGGTAGATCCTAAGAAGACAGAAGTTGTGCAAAAATGGCCCAGAACTACTTTTCCTACAGAGATTCGTAGCTTCTTAGGCTTGGCAAGCTATTACATGTGTTTTGTGCAGGATTTATCCAGAACAGCAGCGCCACTGACCAAGTTAACACAGAAATATACAAAGTTTAAGTGGACGAGAAATGTGATCAGAGCTTTCAGAAACTCAAAACGTGTTTGACAACAACACCAATATTAGCTTTACCATCGGGTTCTGGAGGATTTACCGTGATTTGTGATACATCAAAGGTGGGATTAAGATGCGTTCTCATGCAAAATGTTCGAGTTATCGCTTATGCTTCAAGACAATTGAAAAATCACAAGCAAAACTATCCCACACATGATTTGGAGATGGCTCCAATGGTATTTGCTTTAAAATTTTGGAGGTATTACCTATACGGTGAAACTTATGAGATCTATACTGACCATAAGAGTTTGAAGTACATTTTTCAGCAGAGAGATCTGAATCTTTGGCAGCGTCGGTGGATATAACTACTCAAAGACTATGACTGTTCTATTTTGTATCATCCTAGAAAAGCTAATATGGTGGCTGATACATTGAGCAGAAAATCTATGGGAAGTTTGGCACATATAGCCCTTACAAAAAGACTTTTGGCCAATGATATTCAGAGACTAGAAGGTACATGTATCAAATTTAATGTGGGAAAGTAGATATATTGTTGACTTGTGTTCAAGTCAAGTGTTCATTAGTCGAGTGCATTAAGGCCACCCAATATGAGGATGAGCGATTATGCAAATACAGAGATGAGCTATTAGCTGGTAAAAGCAAGGATATGATTGTTGAAAGTGACAGTGTTCTTCGAATAGGTGACAGACTATGTGTAGCAGACGTAAATGGTTTGAGACATGCTATTCTTGAAGAAGCCCACAAGTCTAGATACACTATACATCCTGGATCCACAAAAATATACCATGACCTGAAGCAATTTTATTGGTGGGAAGGTATGAAGAAAGATGTTGCTAACTTTGTTTCTAACTGTTTGACTTGTCAGTAGGTTAAGGCTGAGCATCAGCGACCCGCATGACTACTACAACAAATTGAAATTCCAGAGTGGTAATAGGAAAGAATTACTATGAATTTTGTCACCGGGCTACCACGAACCCTTAGAGGTTATGAATATGTATGGGTTATTGTAGATCGACTAACAAAATCAGCACACTTTTTGCCAGTGAAAACTACGTATGGTGGAGTAAGGTATCCAAAGATATTTTTAAATGAAATTGTCCGACTTCACGGAGTTCCAGTATCCATCATCTCTGATAGAGGATCACAATTTACTTCACGCTTTTGGAAATCTTTTCAAGAAGCATTGGGTACATGAGTAGATCTTAGTACTGCATTTCACCTATAGATAGACGGGCAGTCTGAACGTCCTATACAGATCTTGGAGGATATGTTGATAGCTTGCATTCTTGAGTTTGGAGGTAGTTGGGACGTTTATCTTCCTTTAGCTGAATTCACTTACAACAATAGCTTCCAGTCCAGTATTCAAATGGCACTGTACGAAGCATTGCATGGTAGAAAATGTCGTACTCCTATCGGATGGTTTGAAGCTGCTGAGACAAACTTACTCACAGCTCAAAGTAGAAAAAAGTCTTATGCATATAAGAGAAGAAGAGATTTAGTGTTTACAATTGGGGACAAAGTGTTCCTACGAGTCTCCCCTATGAAAGGTATGATGCGGTTTGTCAAAAGAGGCAAGTTCAGCCCCAGGTTTATAGGACCGTATGAGATACTAGACTGAGTGGGAGCTGTGACTTATCGTTTGGCACTTCCTACCGAATTGTCTTTTATTCATCCAGTATTTCATGTCTCAATACTAAGAAAATATATATCAGACTCATCTCAGGTGCTTGAAGCACCACTATACCGCTCTATAAGAAGTTATCTTACGAGAAGAAGCCGATGACTATCGTTGATAGGCAAGTAAGAAAGCTACGATCAAAAAAAATTGTGTTCGTTAAAGTCTTATGGAGAAATCATACAGTTGAAAAATCTATGTGGGAAGTAGAAAAAGATATGCAAGCAAAGTATTCCCATTTATTTCACTCTGCAGGTACGTACTTGAGTTAAATTCGGGGACCGAATTTTATAAGGTGGGGAGGATATAAGACCCCAATATTTTAAATGAGGACATATTGGATATTTAGTAAATAATTTATGTCTAAAGGGGAAAAAAACTAACTAATAAAACAAAAAAGAAATAAGGGAAAAAACGATAAGGAATTGAAACAAAAGGGCCGAAGCTCATTAGAAACATATCTGCCAAAAATTGAAAAGAGTTAGGGGAAGGGGAACGAAGCAAAAGCTTCAGGAGAAACGAAAAAAAGCCAAAAAACGGGCAGAGAAAGAAAAAAGGAAAAGAGAAAAGAAGGAGGAAGAAGTTGATGCAGTGCGTTGGAACTATAGTTATAACTCTTGAGGAATCTTAAGCACTAATTGAGTCTTACGGGTAATACTGGTGCTTCTTCTTCTGGTAGATTTTAATTTTGTTTCCCATGATTGGAAGATTCTACAGAGTAATAGAAATTACACTAGTTCATTCACGTAATTGAGATTTTTTTTGTTCAAGAATCCATAAAACTTTATGAAATTGGATTAATAAATTATATGAATAGGTTGGAGTTGATAGATTAGTAATTACTCATCGTGTGGATAAATATAATTCGACGAATTAAGAGTCAAATATGAAACCTCGAGGGTTGGGTATTCTAAATTAGCTATGAATTAGCCTAAACAAAGAAATTAACATGAGATCGATATTATGTAATTATAGATTGATTGGAGAAAGTTGTACGAACTGTTCGAGGTAAAACATTTGGTATTTCGACACGAATATTCTGAGTAGTAACCTTTCCGCAATTTGTATTTTGATAACATGCATGGTTTATATATGATTTTAGAAATAAATGAGTTACCGATGCTTTAAAATTGCATGTGGGGTAAGTCCTTTACTCGATATGATACCGAAATGGTTATTTGAGATGATTATTGTTGTTTTAAATACTCTCGTTGTTACTAGATATTTTTACCGTTACCGAAATAAAATTACATGATTTGATAAGAAATAATATGTCCTTTATTATTTTGAAAATGCTTTCATACGAGTGTTGATTGTTTACAAGAAAGGCTATTAATGGGAGGAGACTTTGAAAGATCCCGTAGCTAACGGCGGGTTCGTTAGACCAGGTGCACCTTGTATTTACAGATTACCGATTACAGTTATAGCTCTCGCTAATGGGAAGGTAGAACTAGCATACAATTACAGTTTTTCCTCTAGTAGGGACCTACAGTTATATTTGACTCCTTTTACGTAGAGGTCCATACAGTGATACAGATTACATGATCCTTTCTTGGAAACCTTCCAAATATAAAGATTTTCTATGACACTGTATTTATCGAGTTTATTATCGATTTATTAAATTGATTTCTATTACAAGAAGTACATGAATAGACTAATTGTATTTGCCATTTTTGAGAGGGCATTTTATTTTTTATGATAGTTTCTGATTATTATTATAAAGGCATGTTTTCTGACTTGTCCTGTCACGACCCAAAATCCCACCACAGGTATCGTGATGGCACTTGGTCTCTAAAACTAAGTAAGCCGATTATAATTACAATTCAAGCCAATTTATTTTTAAAACATATAATTATAATGCAAGTGTCAAAACCAATAACGGAAATAATTACAAACAACCTCCCAAGACTGGTAATACTGAGTCACGAACTCTAACTGAATACATGAAGTGATCTCAAGGATCGAATACTCAATATTGTTTGATTAATAATTAACAGTATAATAAAATGGAAAGACTCCAAGGGACTGCAACGACCAAGCAGCTCTACCTTGAATCCTTGCGATCACACTCTAACTCTGTCCGAGTCCGATATCTCCAATACCTGGCCCTGCACAAAAATATGCAGAAGTATAGTATGAGTACACCACAGTCGGTACCCAGTAAGTATCAAGACTAACCTCAGTGAAGTAGTGACGAGGTACAGTCAAAACACTCACTAGTCTAATAACCTGTGCAATATAGTATACAAGAATAATAGGAAACAAATATCAAATAATGAAAACACTAATCAACTAGTGATATACACAGAAGGGCAACAGGAACACCATTAATATTGCTCAATAATTAATAAATACAAGTACAATCAATTAATCTAGTCCTTCAAATATAAATCTTTCGCCTATATGCTTCTCAAAAAATAATCTTCAGGATATAATACTTTCCAATATATATATATTTCGAATATACTCCCTTCAAATAAATATCTTTCAAATATAATTCCTTCAAATAAATATCTTTCAAATATAATTCTTTCAAATAAATATCTTTCAAATATAATTCTTTCAAATAAATCTCTTTCAAATATAATTTTTCAAATAAATATCTTTCGAATAAAAGTCATCCTGTGACACCTCATTTCAAAACCATAAAATACGGATCTCAGCTCACTTTCATATTTTTACAGTACCTCGTGCCAATTTCTCTATCACAACCGCACGGACAACTCACATGCCAATATCATCATCATTTAACTACGGCACCTCGTGCCCACATTTCATATCACAATTGCACGGACAACTCACGTGCCAATATCATCATCATTTAACCATGGCACCTCGTGCCCACATTTCATATCACAATTGCACGGATAATTCACATGCCAATATCATCATTATTTACTCACGGCACCTCGTGCTCATATTTTATTTCATAATCCGCCTGGCAATAGCCACAGGCTCCCATTTTTAACATAGATCAGACTATTATCAAGTTTACCGAAACAACAAGACAAATTGTACAAGATATAGAAATAAACACAAGAAAAATCACAACATCACATAAAAATTTCCAACGCAATAACTCCACATCATCACATATCATTCCTGACAATAGTCACCCTTATCTCTCCTATAGCCACCCATATCACTCCTATAATAGCCTCACTTATCCCTCCGCCCTGACAATATTAATAGCCACCTTTATCGCTCTTATATCCACCCTTATCTCTCATATATCCACCCTTATCACTCCGCCCAGACAATATCCCAACACACATAACAACAGTGAAATGCCACCCTTATACCCACATAATATTAACAATGGAATGTCATCCTTATACCCACATAATAATAACTCAAATAACATAATAATTTACACGGAATATTATCACGGCAACATAACAAAATCAATTCATATCACAATTTGCCCAATGGCCACAACTAATTCCAAAGATATAACAAAATTAATTAATTTTACAACAAATAGTCCAAGGCTCCACACAATGTGTATAAAACCTCAAAACAACAACAGAGATAGAAAATACTCAGTATAGGACAACACCTCCATTAATCCAAATTCTTGATAATTATATTAACGCCTCAGTTTAAACTTATTTCATTAATTATTTACAGATGAAAAATCCATAATATAATTATTTTCAGGAAATATCAAATCACCAAACTCACGGAATTCACATAAATATACAGTTAATAATCACATCAAATTGTCATATAAAAATAAATTCAACAAATTTGAATTGAGGCATGACAAATAGATGATTTAATAAATGCCTATATATATATATATATATATATATATATATATATATATATATATATATATATATATATATATATATATATATATATATATTTTATAAATTTATTTGAATATTAATTTTATAACGGCTATACTGTATCATTTTTTCTTCCTCCATCTTACACGAAAAAGACGCCGGTGAAATTGGGGATTCATTGCTCCTTTGGCAAATGCTATGTTGATCATAAAACTACAAAAAAATGTATGTCGAAAATGGAAGTCAAAAGACGATAAATGGTCTATAATTACCGGTTAAGATGGTAAATGACTCATACCGCGATTCCACCGCAAAGCTATTAGTCTATATTACATCCTCGCACAGCTAACGCCTATTCTTACGTAGCTTTTATGACTTCGATAATCAGTGGTGTTTGATTACTATTTGACATAATACGAGCTAAAGACGGTTTTCATATCCCAATTCAATATGCGCAGCTTCTCACATTTAGTTACTAGTATTAAAAAAGAAATTCTCAACTTTGTTTTTCATTTTTTCGACATACTGACATCTATTTTGGACGATATTTGCAGAAATTATAGCGGTACGATATGCACCAGCAATAGTAGGTAGAAAGAAACTTCAACATTGCTTGCATTTTGTTTGAAATTGCTGTCATTTTTGTCAAGTTATATGTGCAGAATTTGTAGGGATGCATGGCGTTTGCACAAGCAAGCATGACAAAGACATGACATGCTCGTTTCGTTCCAATTTGGGTGCTCAGAAACATATTACTATGACAAAAATTAAATATATAAATAATTTATACTAGCAATACTTTTTGTTGGGGAACAAGTTGAATTATATTTCTTGTGCTCTTTCAAATGTGTGTAATTTTCCATTTAGAGGAAAGTGAGTAATACTTTGGGATACAAGAAAATATTATATGTGTACTTAGGGACAAAGCGTGCATAATATAATATGATAATAACCAAGGTACCCAACTAAAATGAAAAAAATATGATCCAAATTCAAAAATTGTTTTACGTTTTAATTTGCAGCATAAAAATGGAATAACCGAAGTTCAAACGAATAACAATAATTATTACGGTTCAGTCCCAAATAAATTAAGATTGACTATACCAATTTTTACTAAAAATATTCCCCATTTAACATTACAAAAAAAAAAAAACAAATAACGAGTGCAGGTTCTCTATATTTCCTACACTGATAGGGATAGAATACCCCTGGGAAGCAAAGATAACGTACATATATTAATACTCCTAGAATATTAATACTCCTAGAAAGCATAGATCTAAAATACATATTAATACAACTAGAATATTTTTCAACTAACTAGTACAGTCTATATATAAATCTTTTTCTTTCCATTGTGGTTTTATCTTTCGATAAATTTATAATGATTCTGAGAAATTTTAGATCTTTTCGAGATAACTTTATTCTATGGTATTTTAAGTTTACCTCATCCGCATTTAAAACTTTCACTCACCAAGGTTTCAAAGCTACGGACCAGTTCATTTGAAGATCAATACAAAACATGATTAAACTATCTCAAACAAGATAGAAAGAAATGATCGGTCTAAAATAGATCCTATCTATTTGTTTACATAAATAAAACCTTAACAAGGAACTTACTTTACTTCAGATTTATGATCTTGACTGGCCTATACATAAATTTCGACATTTTAATTGATAACTTAAAGAAAGAAAGCAAAAGTGATAATTCTACGTTTATGAAAAGCAACTGTTTTATTGGGTTTGAAGATATCATTCCAAAGAGACGTAGTTTTCAGAGAAGGGAAAAGGAGAATGAAAACCCCTAGGTTGGTCGTTTCAAAATTCATACCCTACAAAAGTTTGGTTTGAAAGTCAATGTCAAAAGTAGCCAATTATACCTGAAATAGAGACAATATCAAAGTTTATGACTGCGCGCCCGAGGTCACCAAGACTGAAGCCTAAAAAATAATCTTAGCCATGTACTTCCATTCAATTCAACTGCTGAAAATAATATACAACACGTACTATTTCCATTCGTCAACTCTCCTACTAGTGGTGATTCTGTTTTGGGACTAAAAATGTCTTCTACTTTGATGTATTTGGCTGCTACTGGGATGTTGGTGATCATCAACAAAATTCAACCATCCCAGCTTGCTGAAGAACAAAGAAAGGCGACAAGGCTGTTTCAAGATCTCTATAACCAAATCGAAACAACTTTATCAATCGGTCATCCTTCAGCGATTGATGTCAAAGAAGCTATTGACAAAGTATTGGCTCTTGACAAAGCCTACCCACTCCCTCTTCTTGAAGTAATGCTTGAAAAATTTCCAACTTGTGTTGAACCTGCTGTTTGGTGGCCTCAACAACGTCGTAGACAGCCTAACAGGGTCAGCGACAATGGAAATGACTGGAACAGTAAATTGGAGGAGGAAATGAAAGAAATAATGGGTGTGTTGGGCAGAAAGGACCAAGAAGAATATATTAGGCTGGGTAAAAAGGCCTTGAAATTGAATAAGTTTTTAGCCATCTCTGGTCCTTTTCTCACAGGCCTAGCAGCGATTGGCTCGGCATTTGTAGGTTCTTCTCCTTCTCATGGATCTTGGGCAGCTATGCTTGGAATTGTTGGTGGCGCTTTGGCAAGTGTAGTTAACACAATTGAGCATGGTGGACAAGTTGGAATGGTATTCGAGATGTATAGGAGTAACGCTGGTTTCTTCGAGTACATGCAAGAGTCAATTAAATCTAACTTGACAGAAACAGAAACGGGTAGAAGAGAAAATGGTGAATTGTTTGAAATGAAGGTGGCTTTGAAGTTAGGAAGGAGCTTATCTGATCTAAGAAATCTTGCTGCTTCTTCTTCATTGAAAGCAGATTCAGACGAGTTTGCAAGCAAGCTTTTCTGATGTTTTACATATCCTTGTAGTAGTAGCGGAACATATTCTTTAATCATCTTACATGTGTATTTTTTAACATAGTTAATTGTTTGGATACTGTGTTGGCTATTAGCATCTCTTAATAATGTATATATTGATCAATTCTTGAAATTTCTTAAACAATGAAGGAGGTTAATTTCTTATGATTAATTTCACTCATGGTCTTCGACTATCTTTCAATTTCACTAAAGTCACTCAATTATTTTTTGTTACTTAAAAGTAATCAAACTTTATCATTGTCACTTAAAAGTCATTTTGGCTCAAACCCCTACCATAAATATGACATGGCATAAAATTTAATGAGAAAAATCTAAAAATAAATACCACATAATAGTTGCATGTCTATTGACAATTTTCGTTATGCACTTTAATTACATGTGTTGCTTACTAAGCAGGTTATTTTTATGCTGGTGTTGCTTAATAAGCAACATTTTGAAATTAATAGAATGATAGTTTATGAAAATAGATTCTTATTAGCCTTGTTATTCTTGTATGCTTATGATACATTAATATGTTATGTGAGCTAGATACAATACTATTTTAACTTCACTAGAAAATTATAAATATGTTATGTGAGTTGGATACAGTAGTATTTTAACTTCAGTAGAGTTATAAAACGACTCGGATGAGGCATACAAATAAGAGAATAAATTTTTAGTATAGAATAATTATAAATGGGCATTATGTAACAGAAAAGGCAAGAATTTTGTAGTACAGGATAATTATTTTAAACTAATGTGGAATTTAATATTTTTTTATCGAAACCATTTGGGTCATGGGTCAAACCACATTAAGGGAGAAATAGATCTAAAGTGGGTATGGTCCATTTAAGCACAACCTATTGCAATTGTTTAGACAAAAGAAAGATTTTATCTGTTATTGTGATATCAAACGCTAAGTGTAATAGGCAATGGGCAGGGAGTTATTTTGATATCTGTCGACATGTATTATTACTCATTCCCAAAATTGATTACGTAGTTGTTAAATGGCATAAACCTCCTGAATATTGGCTTAAGATTAATACTGATGGAAGCAAAGACACGGACGGAAATTCGAGTATTGGTGGCATATGCAGAGATTATAGGGATAAGCTAACTATGACATTTGCTTCTTCAATTTGCAGAACAAGTAGCAACATGGCTGAAGCTAGTGCAGCCTTAGCGGGGGTGGAATGGTGTAGTCGCAATAGTTGCAACAACATTATACTGGAGTGTGATTCCCAGCTTGTGGTTGATTTGATCAATGGTAAACCAAAACCTCCTTGGCAAATGCAGGGCATTATCAGACAGATTCAAGACATTGTCGGTCAACTCAATTATGCTAATCGCCATTGTTATAGAGAAGCTAATTAAGTTGCGGATGCATTAGCAAAATAGAGCATTGACAATGAAGAACTTCTTATTTTCTCTCATCATGCTCTTCCTTTTTCTACAGTTGGACCTTACAGATTGGATTGCATCCAGATGGTGTCACTAAGGCATAAACATAGGAAGAATACTTTTTGGTGAAGAGTTTTTTTTGATTGGTAGGTTATTGTATATGCAATGGTGCATATGCCAAACTGCACAACGCACTTTTGTTTTTGTATGTAATGCATAAGGGAAGTAAATAGTTAGTAAATAGGGGTAACCGTTGCCTCCTTTGTGTGAGGTAACAACATAGGCCCCCTTCATATTTTTGTACTCTTTGTTGGTTGAATGATAGGGCCATGCCATCATATGACGTAATTAATATATATAAAAAAAGATTGTATCTATACGATCAAAACCCCAAAAAAATCACAAGATCTAATTTTATCGGGGGTATGCATTTTTTCCCTTATTGAAACCCATTTGGGTTATGGGTCAAATCACATTAAGGGAGAAATGGATTTAGTGGGTATGACCCATTTAAGCTTATGTGGTATTTATTTTTGGATTTTTCTCATTAAATATTATGCCTTGTCATATTTATGGTAGGGTTTGAGCCAAAATGACTTTTAAGTAACAATAATAAAGTTTAGTTACTTTTAAGTGATAAAAAATAGTTAAGTGACTTTAGTGAAATTAAAAGATAGTTGAATGATGATAGATGCTCTTGTCAAATCGTAGCTGTCACAATCCAAACTCAATTAGAGGTCCTGTTTGACACTTAGCGAGCAACTACTAACTAAGCAATCAACGTTCATAACTCAATGCAAAAACGAATAATAATAATAATTTAACGTACAGTTTTTCGTAGCAGCGGGAAAAACATAAAGCATAATCGAATTCGACATCCCATAAACTCACAATATAGTAATAAAGCATGCATCTAACACAATTTGAGTACAAAAGTTGAGAGTTAGGCCGAATCATAATTAAAATTGGAATTAAAAGAATGTCTTATACCCTAATTGGATTTAAAGTTGAGATTCGAACCCAACATCTTACCCTCAAAAGTGTCATGATACTAAAGTTTAAACGATTTTCAGATTGATCAAAAACTGATTAATTAGTACAAAGTTCTACCTAGCTTGGTTACCATATATGACAAAAGATCTCAAGGACTTGAGAGTAAAATTAGGATAATGAAAAGCCTTTTTCCGGTGAATTCAGAAGAGCGGTGGTTGTGCAAGAAACAGACCAAAAGATATATACTAAGCAAGGGTGAGCTCAAGAGAGATATTATTCACATCTAAACTGGCAGATGGCTCTAAGGACATGGTGCTACTGGAGAAATCTTCCTCTCCTGTAGTTTCAATAATTGAAGCAGATGGACTCTTATTTGACAAACTGCTAGCTTCTCGTACCACTTTATTCCCGTCGCCAACATCCTACAAAAGGCAGAAAATATCTACTAATTAGTTAAGTAGTCATAGGTACCAATCTAATATATAATGCTTCCAATTTATTGTATCGACTTAAAGAATTATAGCTTATAGAAAGCCAGAGATTTCGTTTATATTTACTTGAACATTGTGGCCATTGAAAATATCCCTGAACATGGTGTAATGATTAGACTTTCCTTCCAATCCCATGATCCTATTTTCCTTGGTCTCTTGCATATGTTTCCTGTAAAAGGACCTAAGTAAGCAAGAGTGCACTTATATATGTACAACAACAGCATTCTAAAGAATATTTTTACAATCAATGTAAGTTAATATGTTAGAGCTGATTACATGTCTCTCATTTTAGGTTACTAGCTTATTCTACTTGTAATTGAGCAAATTAAGCAAGAGTTTAAGTTATATAATGCAGCTCATAAACTGAAATTAATAGCCTGAAAAATAAGCTAGACAACATTATTGTTAAGTTATATTGATCGTGTAAAAATTATTCATGCTCCTAGTGCAGAGAAATCAAACTCACTATTTCTCCTATAACTTTTCATAGAAAAATGGAATTTAATTACATGAATTCATTGATGAGAAAAAAGAAAGAGACTCCGAAAAGTTAATTAGACGAACCAAGGATGGGCACCAAAGAAGGCTTTGTCATTAATATTGTAGTAGTAATGATAGTTCCCATTGGCTGCCCCATCCATTCTATTCCTTTTACCCCCATTTGCAACTTCTGCTTCAGCTGTAACAAAAGAAAATGAATTTTTAAACTATAATATAAATAATTACATTTGGAGATGTTATGATGTGGCTTGATTTCCGAGGACAAAGCCATTGATAAGAAGGTGTGGAGGTTGAGCATTAGGGCTGTAGGTTAGGAGGTAGTTGAGCATTTTTCTACTTCGTACCGGGTGTGAGGCTAGCCTGATAGGGTTTCGTTTTAGATTGCCGGTGGTTAATATTGTGTTCACACTATTCTTTCGTTTTCCATAGTATAGGGTCTTATTTACTTGTTATTGTTATTGCGTTTCATCTATTTTTTGGTTCTTATGTCGTTTTCCTACTCCCTCAAGGTAAGGGTAAGGTCTGCGTACTCACTACCCTCCCTATACCCTATTTGTGAGATTTCACTGGGTTGTATACATTTGGAGGTTGTGAATCTTAGGATCTTACCTCTCTCAGATTATAATTCCTGCTGTTATATATTATGCATATTCTAAATTTCTCAATCTTACCTAGTACTTTCTCAATTATTGATAAATTAAACATATACTGTAAACTAAATTCAATTGACTCCGGTTCATTAGATAATAAAACCAAGTTTCAATCCGGTCAAACAGTTCCATGTTTAAAGACAAGAAAGAATTTAAAAAGAAGAAGTCCAAATGAAAAGAAGTTAATTTGGTGCTGAACTCGTGCACATATATAATACATACACAAAACATATAAATAAAATTGGGTTTGATCAGAAGAAATTAAATGCATACCTTGCATCATCTGTTCATGCTTCATGCTTCTGTACATCTATTCATATCAAAATAGATATTAAAGCTAGAGATATGAAACAAAAAAAAAAGAGAAAATAAATAGAAGCAAAAAAGTTGCTTTTCCAATTAACCCTAGAGATCGAAAGCTTTGTCTCTAACCTGAAGGTGACTTTTTACGTGAGATATAGTCAGGCCCTTCACATCCATCAACTGTAGCACCATCTTTGGAGTTGCTCCTAAATTAATTAAACACAACACATCAACAAATAGGAAATAATAGGCAAGAATAGTAGAGATATATCTTTTTCCTATAGCTAGTGGAAGTAAATTAACCTTTCTCCTAAAGACATCATAGGTCCACTCCTCTTTTAAAAAGAAAAAAACTTTGTAATTTGTAAATACTTAATTGAGAAAGGAAAATGCCCCTTTTTCATACACTTCTATACACAGCTAGCTCATTCAAATGCATATAATTAATTTTCATGCAAGAAAAGGTAAAAAAGAGAGGTAGCGTACGATCTTCTCCACCAAGTCTCTCAACAGCATGCACAAAACTGCGATGAAGATCTTGTGTCCATCGGAGTCGCGGCATTTGGGATCTAACATATGGTCTTACCCCTCCAGATTTATTGCTATGATCTTTCAACTTCTCTTCAATGGATAAACAAGGAGAATTTTTGGAAGAACTTTCAGAGAATTCTAACGGCTCCTTCATCATGGTAAAAAGAAGGGGTTGGGAAGATGGAGGTAGACTGGGATAAAGGAGGAAAGGAGTTATGGTCTGTGCTACAACAAAAAGAGATCATAAATATTGGTGAGTCTGTTGTCATGTTTTGTCTACTTTTGCTGGCTTTTAGAAGAAGGAATTTCTTACAAAAAATATAATTGAGTTCTTGAAGAGTTTATTAATATTCTTTTGAATTTTGATTATAAAGTTGAATATTTTTCACGGAATTTCAGAAACTTTAGTGATATGTTCAGCATTTCACTCATTATTAAATGAAAATAGTGAAAGAGCGAGGACAAGGGAAAAAAGGAGAAAATTGATGGTGGTCTTATTTTCTGGGACATTCTTTGTTTGAAGTCAGTATCAAAAAATTCTTAGTAATGATCGAACTCATAAGACTTGCTAAAAGACAAGGTGTGAGAAAACCTCTTTTGGCATTTGGTGAAGCCCTTCAGAAGTCCGTTACGAACAATTAAGAATACAAGCGTGTACATGAGTTATACAAGTGTTTGTTTCTCAAGGTTTGATATGCATATAGTTTCCCAAAATTATGCAACTTCATATTTCTCAACATGACTTTATTATCTCTTCTTTCTGTTTTTCTTTATCTCTGGTCGTAAACATGTAATAGCATATTTAATGTTAAGGAAATATAGTAAGAAATAGAGTCAAACAAAGTGGACCAGAATGAATATGAAAAAGTACTAAAATATCCTCCTTTATTGAGCAGTTGGCAGAGCTAATTTAATTAGCTTATTTTACGAACAAAAATGATGAGTAGTGAAGTAATGCCAAGAAAGAAAAGATGAGGCTGACATAGGCAAATGTATATCTTCAAGAAAACATACCAAATTAAAAGGAAAAATATACCCGCTGAAAAACTTAATTTAGCTTATTTTACGAACAAGAATGATGAGTATTGAAGTGATGCTAAAGAGGGAAAAGATAAGGCTGACATAGGCAAATGTATGTCCTCAAGGAAACATACCAAATACCCCACAATTCTCCAATTCCTCATTTCGCAGACCATAACTCCCTCTCATCCGCAAAATAGTTTTACTTTTATTTGTTTGCACATAACCTCATTTACATTAATTTCCTTGGCCAGACGGAACACAAGAAATAATGACGCAATGACATATTCAAATATGTGGCTCGTTCGTGATAACTTCTTCTAATGAATGAGGAGACCTTTCATTAAGAACTCAAAATTGGTGGTATTTTTGAACGATGACACGTTAGACTTTCCACATCATTGGTATCCAGAATTATCGTCAGATACCTTCCCAAATTCTAAGTGTATTACGTCGGCATTGGTGGATGGACGGAATTTGGGAGAAATCCATTCCTAAATTCCATTCACGACCAAGATTGCCGAATGTAGCCAAAATATAGTACGTATGTGGACAAAAAATTCGGGATGAAAACGGGAAGGAAGTGGTTTTAGAAAATGAATGGAATATTCTTTGGAACGACTTGGTAGAGACATGGACAAGTGTTTGAGATAAATCGTAAGCTTTTGATGTTTCTGTAACTTTATTAGAGTAGTAGTTTTGAATTATGGGAAACAAGCCAAAGCGAGGTGCAGGTGTGGACGTTATGTGTTAACGCAGAACCAGATCCTTTTGATTATGAAGCTGAAATATTCTCACAGAATTTCAGAAACTCTTGGGATAAGTTCAACCTTGAATTCATTACTGGATGAAAATAATGAAAGAGAACAAGAAAACGGAAAATTGAAAAATAATTCTGCAGAAAGTTCTGATAGATGATAATGTTACTTTTCAGGACATAATTTGTTTGAAGTCAATATCAAAACATTCTTATGTTGGGTTTAAGCTAGTTATAGCTTAAAATAGAGTGACCAGGAAATGAAGGGAAAAATAAAAATTTTGAATTTCTCTATTTGACAAAGGGACATTATCCCATATTGGAGGAGAAAAAGAGTTTTGATGGCTATATATACAATTGCACTTCTTTTATCTCTTAAAGAGTTGAGAAGATGGCAAGTCGCGCGTCGTCATCGCTCCGCTTGGCTTTAGCTCGAATTAATTTTCTGTTTCTTCTACCTTTCTGGTTTTATGTTACTACTAATTTTTTATTATATTTTCGGATATAGATTACTAACATCTTATGCCCTCACATGACATATATCTACCAAAAATCATAAGGGTCACCCTCTACCTCAAAAGGTTCTGATTGATGATAGTTTTAAAATAACTCATATTTTATAGTAGGCAACAAGGCCTCCTAGCCACTTGAACTTGCACCCGATTGTCATGCCGGTAAATAAATTTTCAAAATTCCCAAATGAACACTTTAACTTGAGCATAAGTGAACTAATAAACACCTCTGACAGTTGAATCATAGCGCGTGCACTACAATTTCACAAACGTGGCAACCCAATCATCAATAAACGAATTAAAACCTGCCACGTGTTAGGCGCGAAAATCCACTAAGCACCGACTTATTTCCCATTCATTTTTTACCTAAAACACTCATTTCATTTTCATTTCCAGTCGTCTCTCTCAGAGAACTCTAACATTTTCAATCATCTGCTCAAATGGAGTGAACGATTGTCATAGGATTTTTCGCCCATTGGATCATCTGAATATTGTGTTTATTTTTCTTTCAAAATCAGTCCCAAAACAAGAATCTGAGTGTTTTGTGTACCGTCGATTTCTCCTCCACCAGAAATATAGAAGTCATTAAAGGTCCGATTGTTGTCTTTCATCAAATTTCTGGTTATTTTTTTGTGTTTTTATGTGTTATTAAAGTTGGGCATGATAAATAATATTTTGTATGCATGCAATGGTTCTTTCGTTATTTAGGGTTTAAAATTAGGGATTTTTGGAATAACACACTAAATTTTTATTTTTTCTCTGAATTTTGTCGGTTCCATGGCTGATTTGGCATATAGGGTTAAACAATTAGGGCTTTTTATCATATCGAAAATTTTTATCTCTTAAAGTGATAAAGTTAGGATTCTTTTCCCGCATTTGCTTGTTCTTTTTCAAAGACGTGTTCAGACAATATTGTCTTTCTCTTTTAAATATTTTACTAATTTGGACTTATCTTATCTTCTTCATAGGCGTAGTGAGGTGAGGCAGGATGGTTGTTCTTGTGAAATTATAATTTCACCATCAGGAATAACATGTAGCTGGCCCATTAATGAGGTATGAAAATAGTATAACATGGCCTACTATTGTAACTGCTAACATTGATGAACTGCATGTTATTTAATTCAACAAATAGGCAAATGATATGGGGTACTTAGGTTTGGAGAAATTTGCATGTCAAGTCAATAAAAAAGGAGCATTTCGATTTATTAAGTATGATGCTGATGTGTTAGAATTCTGCAAATACCTTCATGATGGGGATTTTATTGATATTTATTTATGTCACACTATTAATATACCATGTGTTGATATTGAATTGGATGAAATGTTAAGTAGTGGTGTGGACCCTAGTGATATTTCATATGACCAAACAATTGGCTTTAGTGAAGTGCCACAAAGGCAAACAAGTAGAGCTAATGCTAGGGCAACAAACTCACCTACCAATGATATAAATCTCTATTTTAAAAGGCGTTTCTGAGGCGAGCCCCGGGGCGAGGCGTACCAAAAATGCCCCGGGGCGATGGTGTGGGGCAAAAGTCTCAAGAGGCGCACGCCCCGCAATTTGGGACGTACGCCCGGGGGTTCGGGGCGCACACCCGGGCGTTCGGGGCGCATTGTTTTAGTAAGGAGTAAGCCCTAGAGACTTTTTCAAATTAAAACAAAATTTGTTGAATTAGTCCTTCATATAATACCCAAATTCTCAAAAGTCAGCTTGATAATTACTCAAAAAGTTTAAAAAGGAACTCAAAAGTATTAAATTTAAAAGTAAAGACCTTTTTTATTGATTTAAGCCATACTTCATGATTTTTTTCAAATTGAAGCTTGGTAGTGTTAACACACAGCTGAACTCTCCTCTGTGCCAAAGCTAGACAGAAGGTAATGGGTAAGTATTTAGGTGATTACAAAATAGAGTTTGCTAGGATTTATGATTATGCTGACATGATAAGAACTACTAACCCTGGCAACATTATTGTGGTGAGGACTTCAAAAGAAACTGAACCTGGTAAAGAGGTCTTTGTGGGGATATACATTTGTTTACATGCTTTGAAAACATGTTGGTTAGAAGGGTGTAGAAATATAATTGGCTTTGATGGTGCATTTATGAAGGGAGTATGTAAAAGTGAGCTATTGTCATGCATTTCTAAGGATAGTAATAACCAGATATACCCTGTTGTTTGGGCAGTGGTTGAGAAAGAGATCAAAAACAATTGATCATGATTTTTTAGGTGTCTAATAGAGGACTTGAAACTGACAGAATTTGAAGGTGAAGGGCTAACAATTATGTCTGATATGCGGAAGGTATGTGTATTGTTTTAATTTTATTTTTTACTTTAATACTTAAGCTTGCATTATATGAACTCTAATAGTGTATTTTTATTGTTCAAGGGACTTGTTCAAGCTATATCTGAATTGATGCCAAATTTTGACTGGGAAATAGAATGACTGGGAAATGAAGGAAAAAATAAAAATTTTGAATTTCCCTCTTTGACAAATGGACATTGTCCCATATTGGAGGAGGAAAAGAGTTTTGATGGGTATATATATACAATTGCACTTCTTTTAGCTCTTAAAGAGTTGAGAAAAAAGCAAACATTGTGCCGTCGTCGCTCTGTTTGGCTTCAGCTCGAATTAATTTTTTTATGTCTTCTAAATTTCTGGTTTTATGTTACTACTAATTTTTTAATATATTTTCGGATACAGATTACTAAACATCTTATGCCCTCACATGACATATATCTACCAAGAAATCATAAAGGTCACCCTCTACCTCAAAAGGTTCTGATTGATGATAGTTTTAAAATAACTCATATTTTATAGTAAGCAACAAGGCCTCCTGGCCACATGAACTTGCACCCGATTGTCTTGCCGGTAAATATACTTTCAAAATTTCCAAATGAACACTTCAACTTGAGCATAAGTGAACTAATAAACACCTCTGACAGTTGAATCATAGCGCGTGCATTACAATTTTACAAACATGGCAACCCAGTCATCAATAAACGAATTAAAACCTGCCACGTGTTAAGCGCGAAAATCCACTAAGCACCAACTTATTTCCCATTCATTTTTTACCTAAAACACTCATTTCATTTTCATTTTTAGTCGTCTCTCTCAGAGAGCTCTAACATTTTCAATCATCTGCTCAAATGGAGTGAACGATTGTCATAGGATTTTTCGCCCATTAGATCATCTGAATATTGTGTTTATTTTTTTTTCAAAATCGATCCCAAAATAAGAATCCGAGTGTTTTGTGTACCGTCGATTTCTCCTCCACCAGAAACATAGAAGTCATTAAAGGTCCGATTGTTATTTTTCATGAAATTTCTGATTGTTTTCTTGTGTTTTTATGTGTTATTGAAGTTGGGCATTATAGATAATATTTTGTATACATGCAATGGTTCTTTCGTTATTTAGGGATTAAAATTAGAGATTTTTGGAATAACACACTAAATTTTTATTTTTTCTCTGAATTTTGTCGGTTCCATGGCTGATTTGGCAAATAGGGTTAAAATATTAGGGCTTTTTATCATATCAAAAATTTTTGTCTCTTAAAGTGATAAAGTTAGGGTTCTTTTCCCGCATTTGCTTGTTCTTTTTCAAAGACATGTTCAGACAATATTGTCTTTTTCTTTTAAATATTTTACTAATTTGGACTTATCTTATCTTCTTCATAGGCGTAGTGAGGTGAGGCAGGATGGTTGTTCTTGTGAAATTACAATTTCACCATCAGGAATAACATGTAGCTGGCCCATTAATGAGGTATGAAAATAGTATAACATGGCCTACTATTATAACTGCTAACATTGATGAACTGCATGTTATTTAATTCAACAAATAGGCAAATGATATGGGGTACTTAGGTTTGGAGAAATTTGCATGTCAAGTCAATAAAAAAGGAGCATTTCGATTTATTAAGTATGATGCTGATGTGTTAGAATTCTGCAAATACCTTCATGATGGGGATTTTATTGATATTTATTTATGTCACACTATTAATATACCATGTGTTGATATTGAATTGGATGAAATGTTAAGTAGTGGTGTGGACCCTAGTGATATTCCATATGACCAAACAGTTGGCTTTAGTGAAGTGCCACAAAGGCAAACAAGTAGAGCTAATGCTAGGGCAACAAACTCACCTACCAATGATATAAATAGTGGTTGTTTCACTGAGAGAAAGGGTAAAGGGAGGGCTGCTGATATAGAAGAGTATACTGAGGATGAATGGGAGTTCTATAACTTTAATCCAGCCACAGATTCAGATTGTGATGAATTTAAGAGTAATTCTGAGAGTGAGGATGGTGAGTATGAGGGTGGTTATGCTGAAGAGGATACATATGAGTCACTTTATGATGCTGATGAGGGTGTTATTGGAAAGACAAGTGATATAGAAGCTGACCTTGTTGCTGCTAGACAGATCAAAGTAAATCAGAAGAACTGAAAAGAGAGATCAAGTGATGTTAATGTAGATGAGCAACCTAGTGGCCTAGTAGGCATTGACCCTGGATTTGAAGATATTTACAAGGATAAGACTGCTAAATATGCTGGTAAATTGGGAGGGGATGAGCAGTACCTAGACAGTTCAGATTCAGGGAGTAAGGATAGTACTAATGATGAT
Organism: Nicotiana tomentosiformis; assembly: GCF_000390325.3. Classification (NCBI taxonomy): domain Eukaryota; kingdom Viridiplantae; phylum Streptophyta; class Magnoliopsida; order Solanales; family Solanaceae; genus Nicotiana; species Nicotiana tomentosiformis. Next base: position 83,752,816 of record NC_090813.1, on the reverse strand, counting down.
GTAGATGCAGATGATGAGGTGCAGAACCTTCCTCCAAGAAGATACAGTAGAAAGGTCTACTTTGACCCTAACTGTAAGAAAATTATTTTCTAACTCGGAATGGTCTTTGAAAATGTTAGACAATTTAGATTTGCTTTACAAGACTATGATGTACAGAGGAGAGTTCAGTTAAAGTTAATACCAAATGAGAGGAATAGGGTCAGGAAAACATGTTTGAACTCTAATAGATATAGATGGCATATTTTAGGCAGTTTATAGGGCCACACACATATCTTCATTGTTAACGCATACTACCCTGTCCATTCATGCTTCCCGATCACAAGGAATAAGCTTGCTAACACAGCTTGGATAGTTAAATATTACAAATATAAGATCATTAATCATCCTGACATAAAGCTCAAGAAATTGCAGAGTTGATAAGGATTAAGTATGGTGTGTATGTAGGAAAAACAGTATGTGCCAGAGCTAGACAGAAGGTAATGGGTAAGTATTTAGGTGATTACAAAATAGAGTTTGCTAGGATTTATGATTATGCTGACATGATAAGAACTACTAACCCTAGCAACATTGTTGTGGTGAGGACTTCAAAAGAAACTGAACCTGGTAAAGAGGTCTTTGTGGGGATATACATTTGTTTACATGCTTTGAAAACATGTTGGTTAGAAGGGTGTAGAAATATAATTGGCTTTGATGGTGCATTTATGAAGGGAGTGTGTAAAGGTGAGCTATTGTCATGTATTTCTAAGGATAGTAATAACCAGATGTACCCTGTTGCTTGGGCAGTAGTTGAGAAAGAGATCAAAAACAATTGATCATGGTCTTTTAGGTGTCTAATAGAGGACTTGAAACTGACAGAATTTGAAGGTGAAGGGCTAACAATTATGTCTGATATGCGGAAGGTATGTGTATTGTTTTAATTTTATTTTTTACTTTAATACTTAAGCTTGCATTATATGAATTCCAATAGTGTATTTTTGTTGTTCAAGGGACTTGTTCAAGCTGTATCTGAATTGATGCCAAATACTGAGCATAGAATGTGTGCAAGACATATATGGAGTAACTGGAAGAAAACCTAAAGTGGTGGGAAAAGAAGGAAGAAATTATGGAGTTGTGCAACAGCTTCATTTGAAGCATTTCTGAAGGTTAAACTAGATGAGTTGGCAGAATTGTGTGGCAATAAGATAATAGAAGACTTTCTTAGATATCTCAAATAATCATGGTGCAGGGCCTTTTTTAAAGACTGTAGTAAGTGTGATGTTGTGGAGAACAATATGTGTGAGACCTTCAACAGTTGGATACTTACTTCTAGGCACAAGTCAATCATAACCATGTTGGAAGAGATTAGAGTGAAGGTAATGGAGAGGATGACTAATATGTGAGAATTTGCTACAAAGTGGAATTCTGATATATCTCATATGGCAATGGGGTACATTGAAGAGCAATCTATAAGAGCCACCAAGCATGAATATAAATGGAATGAGGACACTGGATTTGAGATCCATGATGGAATTTACAAATCCATAGTTGATTTTGTAAAGGAATAGTGTACATGTAGAATGTGGCAACTGAATGGCATACCCTGCTCCCATACATTTTGTGCAATGTTTTTTAAAAGGTATGACACTGCTGACTATGTTGAGCATTGGTATAAGGAAACAAACCTCAAGGCATTCAATTGTTACATTCTTTCTGGAGAACCAAACTCCCTCTCATCCGAATGGTAGTTTTACCTTTTTCCTACATAACCGTGGCGTGCAATGATCTCATTCGTGATAACTTCTTTGAATAAACTAGTAGATCGATCATTAAATAGGAATTCAACTTCCCAAATCATGTTTCATTCGTGATAATTTCTTCTAATAAACATGTTGATCGGTCAATAGATCAGAGGTACTTTTTCTAGTTTGGCTCCACCACAAGACTCTTGTTCATACTCATTTGTCAAGGAGCAATGGGATTAAGAACTTAATAAATAAAGATATACTCTTCCTTTGAAGTAAAGAAGTTATTCCCTGCTTATCTTTTTGGCATTTAACCAAAAGTTTGGAAAAAATGAAATGTGAAATGATACATTCCATCAATTGCAACAATAGAAAATAGGATACATATCATATAGAAAGAAAAGAAGAGACCATAAATCATAACTCAGCTTCTTCACTCTTCCCAGATTAAATCTTTCCCTTGGTTTACACTGATATAAGCCGGTCACCCTCTCGTGACGGAAAATTAGAATTATTACTGTTTCAAAGAGGCCTAGTGCGGTGATGTCTAGCTCGGCCACAAAGGAGAGCATTCTTTGGTATTGGAAGTTCATCTCTCCAAGAATTTGATGAGGAGTAAACTCTTAAGTAGAACTGCTGTCCCAAATACCTCCTTGACCAATCCTCAGACCTTATGTTCCACATTCCTACATTATCCAATGCCATGTATATTGCAGTCCATGACTTGGGGTACACCTGAATTACATCATACAAATACATTGGAAACATAAGTTCAAGGATGTATTGGCCTAGAACAAGGTTGAGATTATGTGCACTATCATTCTAGTAGAAGTTTTGACAAACCTGAGTGGTGCAACGTGCAACCGTGTCCCTTAAGTTGTAGTGCGATCTGCTCGCTGGAGTCCATTGTCCACCATTCATACTGTTCATTCACAAAGATAAAGAATCAAGAGGAGTAAATGTGTAGTATGCTTTAGTGAAGATAAAGAGAAGTTTTCTTGTTTCTTGACATGTACGATGATAAAGAGATGATTTACCCGACAACAAAGAAAGAATAGCCATCAATGTGCCATGACTGGACACTGTTCTCCCAATTTTGGAAAACAATCTCAACGTAAGATCTGAAGTTAGCAGCCATAACAGGGGTTCCAAGATAACCATTTCCATTGTAGGGCTGGTCAGAGATGCTACCAAGGTTGAACACTCCCCCAATTTTGAAGTAATCAGCCAGCTTTAATGGTGTGTCCGGATCAACATACGAGACACTGTTGACAGCATATCTCTGTTTGCCGTTTATATATGGGGCAGAGTTGGCAAGAATGATTGTACGCGAAGGCTTGATCAACCCATAATGATAAGAACCTTGAGGATTTGGCCTTGGTCCACTTGCAGTTAGATTCCAACTGATTTGACAAACAACCAAAGAAGAGTTTTTGAGATTTTAGAATGAAAGTGATACTTCCTAAGCATTCATGTATCAATTTTTCTTCATTCCATCCATGCAAAATGTGCCTTTGTTTGGAACAAGATAAATAACTTCAGTACTTCCAACGAGTATCTTATAAGCAGATTTCTACCAATAGTTTAACTAACCATATGAAGTAATGACTTATCTTTTCAACATGAAAGTTAGACATAAGGAAGATGTATTACCGTATAGATCTGGCCTGGTAAATGGACCAATTAATTTGAGTAGTAGGCCCTCCAGGGACAGGTCCAGAGACTTGTGTCCATGAGTTGCTGTAGTGAAGAACAGCAGTGGTGGTTAGAACTCGTCTAGTAAAGCGTGAAGAAACCACGACATAGTAGTCCTTTGGAGGCTGGTTAGCAGTAACTAAAACTGAATAAGACTGTCCTAAATGGATGTCAAGTGAAGTGTAGGTGGTTTGGAGTGTATGTGATCCCTCAACTTCAACTAGTTTCATTGTGTGCCCTTGAATTCTGAAATTAATTGATGTTGCAGTCCCCACATTAGATATTCTGAACCTGTACGTCTTACCTGCACATTGAGTTGGAGAACTAAGGTTTCTGAAGCTGAAAACATTAACAAGACAAGGCATAGTAAAAGCAAGATTAATGTAAGCAAATTTCAGTTAGAAACCTTGATCAACTGTAAATGTGTATCCGTTCCATCCCCGACCATTGATAATAAGACCATCAGGTAAAGGAAGATTATGACCACTATCTAAAATGTACTTCAGTTGCTGCAAGAATCAAATTCCAATGTAAATTTAGCACCAAAATATTATTGTAAAAGTAACAACAAATATGATAATTAAGCCAAACAGATGGGGCTTACCCTGTGACTTCTCTTGTACAAGTCTCCAGCTAGTACAGTGAAATCATGAGCAGGTGGAGGGAAAGGTACTGGAATTCGAGGACGACTATAGACTCGGATGGCACCATATCCCCCTGCTGCCTTGTGCATTGCTAGTGATGGGAAGTAGAAATAACTACCTATTTGGTCTTTTGCTTGGAGGGTATAAGTGAAGTTTTTCCCAGGTGGAATTGGACAAGTTGTGCCATAAACTCCATTTTGCCATGAGTTTCTCCTTTGTTGTAAACCATTCCTGAAACAATTGCCAACAAATTTGAATTGTCAGAAAGCAAAAAAAGAAAAGAAATTGCCAGTTGAATAATTCTTGAGTTAGTACATACCAATAAGCTCATAAAATTACTGCTAACTACTCTATAGAGATGATAAGAGTAAAAGGTTGTCATGTGACTAATGTTGCTATTAACATAGACCAATTTAATCTATGGTACACTACAAGACTAACCTATGCAGCAAGAGATTTAGAGTAAATGAAAGAAGCTAAGATGAACTATACCAGCCTATTTCTAGTTGTTACAGAAATGTTATCAATTCAGCTCTTTCTGCAATAAATCTTCGAATTTTCCTTCAATTACTTCTACTTCCTCTACATTTTCAATGTATATGTATGGTAATTTACACACAAGATTGTATCACGGTGAATTGCGTAAACAACATTATCTAAAAGTTTAAACTATTGCAAGGCATGTTTCTTTTTCCATTGTACCACGTATATATAAAAAAAATTACTAGTAGTCACTGGTGAAATTCGAACCAAAAATCTTTACCTGATTTAATACTATGTTGAATTGCATGCTTATAAGTACTTTTTAGAATTTATTTTAAGGTCTACAATATATCCTTGAAAGATTTCTTTGGTACTCAGCAAGTCAGCGTTAATTGGTGATTGCACAATCTGGTGGAATTAGACTTCTGTAGCATTCATTCAGCCGAAGATAGCGCTAATAACTATTTCACTTTCCTCAACAATAATAATGCTAATAAAATACATCACTTAGGCCCTACAGAAAGAAGACATGCCACTCTCTCTCTGTTCTCTAGGTGTGTGGCTCATTGTATTCCACATATAAAATTGGAATTAATTTTGTACGTAATAGTTCATGTCAGAGATCTAGAGATCTAGCACGTGGGTAATGGGTTTCTTTTATGTACCAAAGAATCGTCCCCCTCCCCCCCATACCATATTAATTCCCTGTCTCAATAAGGAATCCTGCTCATTAGTTTCTTTATAAGGAATCCGTAATAATGGGTGCATATCTTGACCATTTTAATGAATACTGTTATTTTACTAAGTACTGAATAACTTTTTCCATTATGGAGAAAAATCACTTAGCTTTTTTTGTTGGGTCTATGTGAGATATGAATTTTGGTGTTAATATAATTTTTATCCCTTTTTTATTGATTACTAGGCGCTACATGAAAGCCAAGTTTGAGAACTAAAAATAAAAGGAGATAACAGGACCAGGACCTACTCACATGGACCAGCATCCAAATGATTAAACAATTCTAATTCCTACAGCTAATATATCAGTTGTAAACTAGACCAAAAAGCACATCACACCCTACAGACAAAAGCTTACCCCCATCTCTTTCTTTCCAAGAACAGCATTTAGCTTTTCGCGAAAAGTTGCATTCCTTTGCTACAAAGATGTGCACTTTTCTATACTATTATTATACACTCGTATTAAGAATAACAGAAAACACTATGTCCAAAAAAAATAGGAACAAACACGAACATATTTTTGGAGAAACATTTGAGACGAAAATGGTTTTATCATAGACATTTCATTATTCATGAACGTACATAGGAGGCAAAATATTGAATAGATCTGCATTAAAAAGAATTGTGTTTTCTTTATCTAAATGACATTAACAGGGGATTAGGAACGAAAAAAGAAAAAGGGAATACACTTATATTAAAGTCATACCAAGAAATGAGGAAAGGCTCATTCAAGTAGTTGTAGACACTGATAATCAAATTGTCATTTGTAACACAGTCAATCTGTGGCCCTGGAAACTGCCCATTAATCAAGATCCCCTGCCACCAACATTGTCAAAAACAGAGTGTTAAAATCGCATCAATAAGAATCCAAGAAATTTCAACAAACATATATTTAAAGAATGAGATTTACCTGTTGTTTGACACCCAAAGGATAAATGTCTCCGTAAGTGATTTTCCAAGTGTAATATCGGTAAGGATTGTCACAATATACCCTTTGTAGAGTAAGTAACACAAGGATAGTGAGAATGGCAGAATGAACATTGCTCTTCTCCCTCATTCTGTTACTTTAGTGTTTCTTTTTGAAATGCTTGAAAAGAAAATGTACTTTTCTGCTTCCCCTTCTTCTCCAAAATGGAAAAGCTGGAGGGAAAACAGTAGAGAAAAAGAAAGGAGAAAAGTAGCGCTTGTGAGTTGTCAGTGAGAGTGGACAAATATATTGATGAAGTAAGGACTTAGCCCCTATCACCCTTTCACATGCAACTGGAATTCTTCTTTTAAAATAATGTTAAAAAGGAAAGCACGAACCCACCAGTTAATTGGAGTCTCGAAGACAGCAAATTAGGCATCTTTTCACCACGATGCAGTCCAGTTATAAAAATGATACCAATTTAGAGGTTTTGAGTTGAAATAATAAAGATATAAATATTTAAACTCTTAAATTTAAAAGTACAGTAAATTTAATGCTATAAACTTAAACCTATTAAAATCTAAATCTTGGATCGTCCTCGTTAGTGTTTCTCGCAAAAATGCAACAAGACTTAGGTGATGTTCTTGGATATAATACTTAATGTAGTCAGCGGATATAATATAGTCTTTAGTTTGAGTTTGTAGTTAAAATTTGTTCCCTGACAAGATGCTAAGATTTAAAAAAAATTGTTATTTGGCATCACAAAATCCCAAGTTTGATCAAGCATCAATTGTAACGCACATGCATGCTCAATTGCTAATGCCAAGAATTCAAAAATCATCTTCTTGTGGGCTTCTTAGTATTTATGTTCTGTTCATCTCCTAAGAATTTCAATATTTATTTGATGCTAACAACTAACAATTGGTTGGAACATGTTGCCACTTGCCAATCATTAAAGTGGCGGTGAGATCTACTGCTTCATTTTAGATTTGTTAAAGATCCATTTATTTATATTGCGATGGGATTCAAAAAATTCTAAAAAGGTCACAGTTGGAAGTTTGAATCCATAATCTAAAACATTTCTTGAACTCTTTTTATTACTGCGTTAGAAATTTTGCTTGTTTAAATAAAATTTACTGCACTAATAATCAATTAAAAAGTTAATTTTGGCTATATACGATTTAATTTCCTGGCAAAACTGATTCAAAGCCAATTCATTCTTGTGGGCCAAAAGATTACGGGTCAAACTCTGCTCTGCTTCATGTTACGGCCAGCTGTCAAAATCCAATTGGCTTCAGCCAAAATGCCAAAGATGGTCAGAAAAGAAGAAAATTGCCGATAACAGATTAAAGCTTTGTCTTTTTGGTACAAAGTTTATGAAAATCTAGAAAGTCACAAGGTTCTGTAACTAAGTCAGACCAATTTGTATTTTAGCTGAAGTTCAGGCGTGAATCACTGATCCCGCTCAGAATTAAGATTGGAATCAAGTTATTTACATACACCAGTGTCGTTTAAATTTGGTATTAAGTTATGTACACATCACTATAGTTTTTAACCAATTGTAAAGTATCAAATTTAAGATTATCGATTCATACCTCCTATAAGAAGTTCACAGCAATTGATTTTTAAGTATTTTAATTGCGCAAGACTAAACTTACTATCAATGTAAAAAAATTAAAAAATGGATAACAAAAAAGATTTCAGATAAAAAACGGAAATGAATTTCGTAAAACTTAGTTTTCTTGTTAAATTTGAGAATATCAATCCAAAATCAACTGTGCGTCAATCCAAAATACAGTCAGATATAATTTGGCTATGGTAGCACTAGAGTCAACTTGCTGACCCTATTGCTTTATTTGGACTTAATTGATACACATTAATGCTCAACAAACATGGAATTTTCAACAGTTGATTGATTACACACAAGAAAAGAAAATGAAAACCCAGAAGAATAAGATGAAATATCTAAAAATATAAAGGCCAAATTGGTAATGCAATTTAATTATCTTTATGTGGACGTCACAGTTCTAAAATCATAAGTATAAGTAGGGGCACAAATAATCTTCATGTGCATAACGAAACATGACTCGTTGAAATTGGGTATGAGTCATGTTTCTTTAAATATACTAATCCAAATAAATATTATGGGTTATTATAATTGAATTAATTATATAAGTCCAACATATATGGATTAAATAAATAAGTCTTAATCCATTGGCTACCACATTTAATTGGGCTAAAGTAATGAGCCCACTTCATTAAGCTCAAGATGTCATCTTCCTAGAGGCTCAATTTGGTGTCACGCGTCTAATGACGTGGCACGCCAACTCCAAGTCAAACGGAAGAGCCAATAGGATTATACCATGTGTCAAAATGACAAGGCATGTCAAGTCAAATTAAAAGGCCAATGAAATCACGCCACATGTGCAAGTGACACGTTCTGGCCAATCAAATGCGGCCTTGTCACTCTTTGATCTGATTGGTCGGAAAGAGTTTGTTCTCATCATAACTCTTCCCTCCCACAATTATAAATAGGGGTTTTCATAAGTCAGAGAAGACACCAATAGTTATAACAAGAATCAAGAGAGAGCTCGTGGATCAAACGCTGCATATTTCTCTAAAAGCTACAAGCATTCAAGTGTTCTAGGGATTAAAAAGATCAAGATCAAGTTGCAAGCTCTTGGATTAAAAATACGTCAAGATCAAGATCAGACTTCAAGCATTCGGATTAAAATAAAATAAAATTCAAGATTAATCTCAAAGGCTCTTTTATTTACTATTGGAAAGATGAATCAAAGGATTCATATAGATTGTAACACTCAAATATTTGAAATAAAACACTACAATTGTTGTAATATTTTCGGTCTTGATTTTATTTTTTCGACGCAATTTATTATCTACACATGTTATAATGGAAAAGAAAGCTCTAAATTTGATCACTAAAGGCTCTTATGTTTGTTGTAATTCTATATAACCCCGTTGATTATCTTATTTTTTTCTGTTTTCTTCCTCATTATCAAAGGATGTTATGCAGGTTATTCTGAACAATAGGCTTGTTGACAATGGAGGAATGGACCATCCTGGACCTCAAGTCTGGTGAAACAGAAATAGGGTAACTTCTATAAATTACTGGGGCAGCTCAAGCATATGTACAGTTTAAAGGCAAAGTGTCACGACCCAAAACTAACCCTTGTCGTGATGGCGCCTATCGTGGAACTAGGCAAGCCAACTCATTTTCAAAACAAAACGATATTTTCATTTCAAAGAAAATTTCAAGGTTATTTAACATAAAACCTCCATTTAAAGAGTTCAAATCTAAAAAAAAAAACAGAAGTGCGGAAAAGAAAAGCCCGACATCGGGGTGTCACTAGTCATGAGCATCTACTATAATCTATCTAACAATATCAAGGCTAACTCAGCCTGAAAAATAGCTAAATACTACTAGAGGAAGATAAGAGGGAGAAGAGCAGGGGCTGCGATCGCCAAACAGCTACTTTGCTATCTCCAAGAAAATCTGCAACCAGAACACTCAATAACCGCTACCATGTCCAGCTACACCTGAATCTGCACACAAGGTGCAGGGAGTAACGTGAGTACGCCAACTCAGTAAGTAACAACAATAAATAAAGACTGAGCAGTAGTGACGAGCAATAAAGCATATAACGTTCATATCAGGAAATCTCAGTAAAATACCACATGCTCTTAAAAATCAGGATTTGAATCAAACATCTCGTTTAAACCCAGTTCCAGTAAAAATCATTTAAAGACATTTTTCCAACAGTTTTTCAAACAAAGGCTCAATGCAAAGGTGAGCAAAATGATGAAATCATAAACAGCCACTCGGGCAGACCTCACAGTCACTCGTGCCACTCGGGTATATCTCACAATCACTCTTGCCACTCGGGCATACCTCACAATCACTCTTGCCACTCGGGCATACCTCACAATCACTCTTGCCACTAGGGCATACCTCACAATCACTCTTGCCTCCTAGTCACTCGGCACTCGGCACTCGGCACTTGCACTCAGTAGGTACCTGCGCTCACTGGGGGGTGTGTACAGACTCCGGAGGGGCTCCTTCAGCCCAAGCGCTATAATCTGCACGGACAACTCACGTGCGATAATAATAAAATATGTTGCATGCGGGCAGCCCCGATCCACACTCATCCTCACCAATCAGGCCCGCGGTCTCACTCAGTCACAAGTATACTGCAGGCGGGCAGCCCCGATCCACACTCATCCTCACAAATCAAGCCACTTGGGCATTTCAGTAAAACAGGGTATTCGGCCCAAAATATTTATATGCATCAAAATAGAGTCATAAAACTGAGTTATGCAGTAAACAAGTATAAACATGACTGAGTATAGATTTTTCAATCGAAAACAGTGAGAGGATGATACGAAATAGCCCCTAAGGGTCCAAACAGCATTGGCGCAAGGCCCAAACATGGCATTCAGCCCAATTTACATAAAATCTTTCTAAATCATATAAGTATCAATGGTTTCAACAAAGTATGCAACTTTACAGTTGCTACGGGGCGGACCAAGTCACAAATTCCCAACAGTGCACGCCCACACGCCCGTCACCTAGCATGTGCGTCACCTCAAAATAATAGAATGATACGAAATCCGGGGTTTCATACCCTCAGAACTAGATTTACAATCGTTACTTACCTCAAACCAGTCAAATCTCTACCCCGCAAGGCTCTTGCCTCTGGACTCGACCTCCAAATGCTCCAAATCTATTCACAATCAGTATAATATCATCAATATATGCTAATGGAATGAATTCCACAAGAAAAGCTTTAAAATTAGACCAAAACCCGAAATTGGCTCAAAAATGGCCTGTGGGGCCCACGTCTCGGAACCCGATAAAAGTTATAAAATCTGAAAGCCCATCCAACCACGAGTCTACCCATACCAATTTTATCAAAATCCGACCTCAACTCGACCCTCAAATCTACAAATCTTATTTCTAAGTTTCAATCTCTGATTTACACCTCAAAATTATGAAATCTAGTCGGATTACTCGATAATAATTCAATATTATGGAGTAAAAATGATCACAAGGGACTTACCTCAGGTTTTTCTTGAAAATATAATAAAAATCGCCTCTCCCCAAGCTCCAATTTGTCAAAAATGGCAAATGGGACAAAGCTCCTATTTTTATAATTCTGCCCAGATATCCTCGATTCTGCCTCGATCTTGGCCTTCGATCGAGGTCCTCGATCCTGGTTCTCGGTTATGTCTTCTTCCCAGCCTTCGACCGTGACCCTCGACCCTGGGCTCGATCATGCCTTCGATCGTGACCCTCGACCCTGGGCTCGATCATGCCTTCGATCGTGACCCTCGACCCTGGGCTCGATCGTGCCTTCGATCGTGACCCTCGACCCTGGGCTCGATCGTGGCCCTCGACCTTGAGCTCGATCATGGCCCTCGACCTTGAGCTCGATCTGGGCTTCGATCATGGCCATCGACCCTGAGCTCGATCTGGGCAGAAGCAATTTCCAACATAAGGAAATTGCAGCAGGTGTTCTAGTTCAATTTTTGATCCGTTAACCTTCCGAAACTCACCCGAGGCCCTCGGGACCTCAACCAAATATACCAACAAGTCCCAAAATATCATACGAACTTAGTCGAATCCTCAAATCACCTCAAACAACGCTAAAACCATGAATTACACCCCAATTCAAGCCTAATGAACTTTGAAATTTCTAATTTCTACAAATAACTCCGGAACCTATCAAATCACGTTTGATTGACTTCAAATTTTGCACACAAGTCCTAAATGACATAACAGGGGTATTCCAATTTTTAGAATCAGATTCCGACGCCAATATCAAAAAGTCAACCCCCCGGTCAAACTTCTCAAAATAAAACTTTCGGCATTTCAAGCCTAATTCTTCTACGGACTTCCAAATAATATTCCGGGCATGCTCCTAAGCCCAAAATCACCATACGGAGCTATTGAAATCATCAAAATTCAAATCCGAGGTCGTTTACATATAGGGCCATATCCGGTCCATTTTTCTAACTTAAAATTTTCAATTATGAGACTAAGTATCTCATTTCACCCCGAGTCCCTTCCGGACTCGAACTAACTAACTCGATATAACATAATATAGCTGAATAACACAAAAAGAAGTAGGAATGGGGAAAACAGGGTTATAACTCTCGAAACGACTGTCCGGATCGTTACACAAAGTTTAATGTGAAGCCTAAATCTTTACCAGAAAGTTATAATATATATTTTTATTTAAAATTTATTCTTCTAACTTTTTCCGATTCAAAGTTGTTAAGGAAGTCAAATATTTATTTTATTTACATATATAAAAAGTTTTCTTTCCTTTTATACGAAAAACTTTACTTTTGTACTAAAAGTACTAAATATAATTTTTTTTAACTACCTATAAACCTATATAATATAAATTATTTCTAAAAAATAGGGCCCCCAAAATTGGAAAAAGTGCAGAGTTAGCCACTAATAAGATATGTATTTACTTTTAAGCCACTGTTTAAAATATCTTTAGTCTTTAGCCATTGCTTTAAAAAAATTAACCCGCCTGGACAAAAATACCATTCTGCTCATAAAAGTTCAGGACCAAGTGTCCTTAACTTTTGAACTTAGAACTCGAAGTTGAGGACTACCTGTCCTTAATTTATGAGCTTGTAAGTCTAAGTTTAGGACTACCCGTCCTTAACTTTTGAACTTGTAACTCTAAGTTAAGGACTACATGTCCTTAACTTTTGAACTTGGAACTCGAAGTTCAGGACTAACTGTCCTTAATTTCTGTGCTTGTAACTCTAAGTTAAGGACTACTTGTCCTTAATTTCTGTGCTTGTAACTCTAAGTTAAGGACCAAGTGTCTTTAATTTTTGAACTTCTAATTCTAAGTTCAAGACCAAGTGTCCTTGACTTATGAGCTTGTTACCGTAAGTTCAGGACTAGCTGTCCTTAATTTATGAGCTTGTAAGTCTAAGTTAAGGACTATATGTCCTTAGTTTTTGAACTTGTAACTCTGAGTTTAGGACTACCTGTCCTTAACCTTTGAACTTGTAACTCTAAGTTCAGGACTACCTGTCCTTAATTTTTGTGCTTGTAACTCTAACTTAAGGATTACTTGTCCTTAATTTTTGAACTTCCAACTCTAACTTCAGGATCAAGTGTGGCTACACGATTCTGATACAAGTGATGATGAATGATTGTTGGATCTAACCTATGTAGATATTGGAATTTGGGTGAAGGTGTTCTTAATCACAAAACAAATTTTAATCTGATATGAACCTTTGAAATTTCGCTCTCTTAATTAGTTTATTTTGCCCCATGATATTGTTTTTGCTTTTCAGAACATAACCTTCAGTTGCAAGGCTATTTTGAGCCGTATGAATATGAACTACTCTTTTGGGAAGGAAAAGAGATAGAAGAAAGAGTAACACTGTCTTTTTATATTAATTTTAATAAATTAGTGGCTACTTTTGCTTAGCATTAAAAATATTAGATAAAAAATAAATATCACTTTAAATAGTGACTATCCTACGCAATTTTTACTGATAACGTTAGGACCGGCCTTGTCTATAATCTTATTGTTCCAATACTATATATTGATTAGCTAAACTTCTTTTAAAAACATAATTATATGTAGTCCAAAAACTTCAAAATTTATGCATCCTATGGGTATATTTGCAGGGTAAATTTCACAAATGGTCATATAACTATTTTTTTTTTTAAAGTCATATAACTTTGTTTTCTCACACAAAAAATATAAAAATTTTACTAACTCACACAAAAATCACAGTGACCGAAAAAACAACTTTAGGTAGTATTTTCTTTTTATTTTTTTATTTTCTGTCTAATATATAATAATCCAGTTAAAATAGGAATGACCAACCCGATCCCACCTGACCCGATCCAATACGCATATATATAAATTAAAATAATATTAAAAGTGAATCCTTCAAAACCTGATACTTCTATCTTTTATTTTTCTTTTCAAGTTTTCATTCAGATTAATAACATTATTATTTCAAGACCTCTCTAATTATCCATATTTCCTTTTTGACATAATCTCATGCATTCTAAACTAAGTTTTTTTTTGGGGGGTATTCACATCTTAGTTTATGTGTCTTTTTTTCTTAAATGATATGGAATATATTTTTAGTATATATATATATATATATATATATATATATATATATATATATATATATATATATATATATATATATATATATATACTAGTTTCTCGACATGTGCGATGTACGTGTATGCTAAGTCATGTAGTACCTCAAATTTATAATATTATTATTATTTCAATAAAATTTTAAGTATATAATTATACATGAAAAAATAAAACTATAAATTATGTGAAAGATCAATGTGAATTTTCGTGCGGTGACTTATTTATCAAGGTTGATATGATTAGATATCTTCTAAACCTATAACGATGAACAATCAAATATATGTTCCTTTTGTGTGGCTCAATTGCTTTGTCATTACTAAGATTTGTGTTATCAGATTATAACATGCTTCATATTACATAATTATTAATTTCAATAGCTGATATCTAAATTTATGAAAATCGTGAATACTTTAGCTAAACATATATTAACGTAGAATTCATTATACCTATAGTATAGATTGTGTTGACATCCTTTTATTGAGTAATTATTTTTGTATAAATATAGATAGATAATTTGTGAAATCTATTAAGAATAAAATATTAGAAGAATTATCGATTAAAATGATGAAGGTACGAATACAAATCAAATTTAGAATATTATACCAGCACAAGTTTCTCTTTTATATTAAGAAAAATAATAAAACAAATATTTTGATTGGTATACCAGCAATAATACTTTTTCGACAAATACAACTTCAAAATCAGATCAGTTCAAAGTTCATTTACATGTAAAAGAAAGGTCGCTAATCTATTTTAATTTTAATTTTTTAATTAATTATTGGACGTTGATCTTTATTATTTCTTTTCATCTTCTTCCTTCATATCATTGCTAATTTTTCTTAATTAAACTCCTACTTGAATTTTCACTATCATATCAATTTTGACAAGAAAAGTGAATTATTTCTCTTTACTCAATACCAACTTGAGATAGTACTTAGCTAGCGTTTGACCATAGATTCCCAAATTTGTTTTGAAAAATCTGATTTGGGTGAAGTTTGGTTTGAAGATGAAAATGTGTTTGGACATCAGTTTTCAAAACATATTTCACTTTTATTTTTGAAAAAATATGAAACATGACTTATACCCACAAATTCTAAAAATAATCACAAATATCCAACAATACCTTCATCAATAACATTCATTATCATTATCACAAACCATAGTCCTGAGCATAAATAAATTTGGTACAAAATTATCATTTTTATAATGAACTATATAATACACTATCAGATGACCAAGAAGACGAAGCAGCATTTTTACAAAATAATAAATGGTGCGCTATTTTATAAAATACAAAAGTTTGGGGCAATTTTTAAAAAATATAATAATAATATTTTAGGCCAAAACAGCTAGTTTTGAGATTTGGGTTTTGGAAATTTACCAAAATATGAATAAAATTTATGAACAAACATGTATTTGCCAAAAATAATTTGATAAAATCTATGGCCAAACGGGTCCTTAGATTCTTGCTACTGCAGCATTAAAAAATAGTCCATATGTTAGAAATATTTATTATAAAAATCTTAATTGACTTGTCTTCTTTAGATTAAAGTATCTCAACCTGTTAATATACTAAAATTTCTATAAATAACATTTTGGCCTTCTCAGAGATAGATTGAATGTATTGACATGAAAACCTAATAAAAATATTTTGTAGTATCAAAAAGAATATCATATCATGAATACGACATCTCCATCACAAACTTCAAGCTTTAAACAATATTTAAAACATTATAAATAAACAAATTAATATTTTTCCCGTGAAAAGGGCGAAGACTTTTTGATGCATCCGTCTCCCTTCGTGTAGCTTTTATAAACTCTCGAAAACTTAGCAGCACTGGACCTAATCTTTGGACGACATTTGAACTTCCTTCTAAATTATCAGACTTCTTATGTTTCTGAAGATCTTTTTCTTTGAAATTGATAATTGTCTAGTTTTTTTGTTCAGTAACAGTTTTCCATCTTTCTTTCTTATGCTAAATGATTCGACAAAACCATATTTTCTACTATAATCAGATAAACCCGTAAACTCTAAGTATAATGAGAATGCGAGAAGAAAGAGCATAAATTGCTAGGCAACTTGCTTTAAATTATTACTAATAGAATAGACGATGGAGTTATTTTCTTGGGAAAGAGATCTAACTAATGCATGATACATATATAAATGTTATGTGATGATACTTTTTCATCTTTGAATTAATATATTTTTCGGAATAACGAAAAATTAAGATGATGAGATGCTAATGTTATCAGCATAATTAAAAGAAGCAAGGGAGTACCGCTAACTGAGAAATGAGTGTCGGGTTTGTAACTACATGCCAATCAGCCTTCTAAATTATCCCATGTAATTGTTGCTGATGATGACCCAAAAGAGATAATTGTGCCTTATAATTTTTCATCCTATGATGACAAGAACTTTGAAATAGAACATCTCAAAGATTCAAACACACAGAGAACCAGGGGCGGACCCACATAGATTCAAGGGTTCAACTGAACCCGCTTCGTAAATATTTTTTACTATTTCTGTACGGAAATTATTTTTCAAAGAAACAAACTACTATAAAATGAAAGCAGTTGAACCCCATTAACCAAAGTTGTGCCATGATTGGATGGTTTAAGCGGTGTCAATCCATCAAATGGTCGCATGTTCGAACCCAAGCTCCAGCACCGCTAGGCTTTTTGTTTCACTTTTTCAAAATGCTGACCGCTTCTTTATATATTCTAACTATTAATTAATAATTCTAACTAGGAGGTCAACATGACTGCTTGGCATGGCTGAGGGTAGGGGTGTTCATAAAAACCCGAAAAACCAAACCAAATCAAACCGACCAAAAAAATCGATATTTTTAGGTTTGGTTTGGTTTTGGTTTTAAATTTTAAAAATCGATCAAATTTGGTTTGGTTTTGGTTTTAATAAAAAAAAATCGAACCAAACCGACTATAAAAATAGCTATTTAAATTTATTATTATACCTATATATATGTATATTTTTATATAAAGTTTCTAAAATTTTATGGTACATATTAGTCATTTGTATTTTTAGTCTAATTCTTTGCTATTATAATAATCTAATTCAATTCCTTCTAGTTTGATTGGTAGTTTTCTTTTATTAAGTACAAGAATTTATTTCATGTTAAAAATAGTCGAGTTTTAATTGAGTACTTAAGTTATTCATCACTATTTGAGTCAATTATCATCAATATATCTTGGTAAATGATAGATTTCTCAAAGAGCAATTGGTTTGATAGCGTTACGTTGAAAATGTACTCGCCGGAATATGCGTTTGGTAGTGTATGTCTCATATTTAAGAAAAAACCGACAAATAACCGAAAAAACCGAAAACCGAATCAATAAAAAACCGACTTAATTGGTTTGGTTTAGTTTCAATATTTGAAAAACCGACTTACTTGGTTTGGTTTCTTTTTTGGGAAAAACGGACCTAACTGAGGGTATTGCAGTAATTTCATAAAAATTGAGCAACATGATTGGCCGAAAAGTAATTTTACTGTAGCTATAACATAAATTATTCAGTGCCTTGACGAAACTACCCTCTGCTTATCTCATCAACAATCAACACACCACTTTTTAATATTTTGTTTTTGCCCCCGTTTTCATCATTTACTGCGTAGTTGCCTAAATGTGTGTTTGGTAAATTTGGCAAAGTTTGAGCACATCTTATATAGTGAAAAGCAGCAGATGTGGTGTCAGAACTTTTTGAAGTTTTTTGCCCCCGTTTTCATCTTTTATTGTATAGTTGTCTGTAGGTGTTTTGGTAAATTTGGCAAAGTTTAAGCATACTTTTATATCCAGAAAAGCAACAGATGTGGTATCGTAGAAACACCTAGCAATTGTTTGTGAAATCTTCTATGCACATATTTTCTCTCTTTTTCACGGACCAATGTATACTTAGTTTTAAACTTTTTAAAATTTCAGGAACACTCAAGCTTTTATTTTATTTTCTTATTGTACATACAATCTCTTTATTTATACCTCTACTTTAAATAAATAAAGCAACAATAAACTTAATGTAATTCCATATATGGGGTCTGGAGAAGATAGTATGTACGCAGACCTTATCCCTACCTTGTGGAGGTAAAGATGTTATTTTCGATAGACTTTTGGCTCAAGAAACAGTGAAAATTAAGTGACAAACAGTACCAACAATAATATAATAGGAACAAATATCACAACATGTAATATAAAGAACCAAGAAAAAATAAAATAATTTTATAACAAATTATATATGTACTGACATACACAGTTGAACCATAGCAAAAGACTAAAATTTATCTAAAAAAAAAAATAAAGACTAATTCTATCTGTGAGTATAAAAATGGAAAATACTCAATGTTTTAAAAGAGCTTAGAGTAGCAAGCTGATTTTCATTGCTTAAAATGATAATTTATTTTTAAAAACATAACTTTAACAATGCAATGTAAAGTTACTATAAGCCGTAATAGTTCAAAGACGAATTTTTTATTTTTATTTTAAATTAACATAGTTTATTTCATGATACAACAATAATTGTTCCACATAATATTTATTCTTGCACGCCAAATTTGTGTTGTTATAAATAGTGGGTTATCTAATATTTGATCTTATATTAAAAAGAAAATTTTCATGCTTTTGCTAGAGGTCACATTAGACTTCAAGAAAGTTACCAGAAATTACTTTCTAAATACTACATTAAAAGAAATGAATTTTTATTATGCATTTGCAAATAAAATAAAATAAAAATATATTCCCCAACTTTGAGGTACTTTGGATGGTATAATTATGCTATTTGGTCCTCTAATTACCAAAAGTACTACAACCATGCATTGCCTCTTGTAAATATGCTTAAGTAGAAAAAAATATAAAATTATAACAAAAGAAAACAAATTAAACTGAAAGTCGAGAATATCATAAAATGAGAATGATAAGTAAGAATGAGCCTTGCATCTTTTCAGCTATTGAATATTTTTAATATTATTTTGTGTAATATTAAACTTTTTTAATACTTGATGATTCTCTCTAGTCTTTTGCTATTTAAAATTTCAACCTTTGATCCTAATGGTCCACCCAACGATATATATATACATGTGTGTGTTGTTTGTGTGTTAACATATATAATTTATTTATATGGGCTCGAAAAAGTAAAATGTGAATCTAATTATCTTTTTATGCAAGGATTTAGAAACAACCTCGGACATGTACTATAGTACTTGGGCCCATGCTCACCATGGGCCATCTTTTACTAGTATATATACATGCGCTAAACTAGAAAATCTCTTGTGTTTTCGTTGTGCACTTCTTCTTCGTCTTCTTTGATGTTTATTTTAGTTTAGTCTCTTTTCATAGTTTTGGAATTTCTATAAAATTATTAATTTAGCTTAAGATCTTTTTTTTTTGTTAACCATTAGTGCAAAATAAATTTTATATATAGATAGATAGATAGAGAGAGAGTGTGTGTTGCGGACACATTTTCTTTAAAGTTTTGTTAGAACCAAAATAAAGAGCACTAGGTATACCCTTGTTTGTTTGTTAACTCAATATCGCTTTTATTATCAATTATTTTTTAGGATTTCAGCTTATGTTTGAATCCGCTTGTATAAAAGTCTGAGTCCGCTACTGCAGAGAACATAGAAACTGTTCGAAACAATAATAACCTATTATGAAGGTATGCGTCCCTTCAAACAAATTTGTTACTTTAATTTAATTTTCTTCTAAGTAGTTGTTGGCTAGCTTTTTGGGACAGAAAATTTTCGGGACATTAGTATTTGTTCGGAAGGATTCCATCCCTTCAAATAAATTTGCTGCTTTTATTTAATTTTAAAAAAAATGGCCTCCGGGCCACTTAAACTTGTACTCAATTGTCAATCCGGTACAGAAATTTTGTATTTTCCCATTTGAACACCTCAACTCAACTATTCGCACATCAATAGGCACACTCAGTTGAGCGTGTTTCTAAGTCGCGATGACATAATTGACACGTCACTTAATTATTCTTTTATTGTTTGACATGTGTAATTTGTGGGTCCTATTTTTAAAAAAATTCAATTTACTTCTCAAAATACCCCATCTTCAACGGGGTCTATCATCTCCACTGAAATACCACCTTCTCCCGCTTCTCTTCTTCTTCTTCTTCTTTTTTCCCCCAGAACTCTGATCCGGCGTACCAGCAGCAATACTGCCGCTAACACTGCCACCATCTTTCCTACGGGAAGTCTACAATCCATTTTCTAAACATCAAAACTAAAATCCAGAAATGAAAAACACGAAGAAGAAAGAAAAAAATCTCAATAAAATTTGAAACCCAAATGTCAAAATAAAAGAAAAATCACTTTTGCTTTAGTTTTCTCATCTTCAAATTTAGTCCTTTGTAAATCAGAAAAAATGAGTCGATTTGATCGGGTCAATTCACCAGAAAATATTTTTGGCCGAAAAAGAAATGTGACGCTCATATCTATACTCAGATTGTTGGCACATGTATTTTTTCTTAAAATTAGAAGGTGATTTAGGAGTAGCTTAATTAGTTATTTGCATCGTATTTAGTGAAAAATAATCTTAATGCTTGACTTATTGAGGAGAAAAGAAGGGGGAGAGGAAGGGGGGAAAGAACTGAAAAGTTGGAAGAGAATTAGTTAGGGAGAGGAAGATGAAAGGGAAGGGGAAAAGAGGGACGAGAATTATGAAAAAGAAGAACAAACGTGGAAAAGGGAGGTGGGGGATGGGAAGAACAAGGTGGAACTCGCATGATTTTTCATTTTCTTTCTTTTACTTTTTGTCTTATATTTTCATTTTTAATTCTATTTATGTTTTAGTATATTTTTTACATAAAAAACTGAATTCACGCTCCTAATTTGCGTGAATTACACACGACATTGTCATATCACATATGATATTGCCACATAAGCATAGTCAACGGTCAAAAGTATTTATTGATGTGGGAATAGTTGAGTTGGGGTGTTCAAATGGAAAAGCACAAAGTTTCTGTACCGAATTGACAATTGAGTACAAGTTTAAGTGGCCCGGAGACCATTTTGCCTTAATTTTTTATAAGCGGGGTAACTAGATTTTTAAAAAGGATAAATATGTAATTTGACTTTTAACTTTAAGGGTTCATGCTTTATTTTTAAATGTGTGTGTGTGTGTGTGTGTATTAGATGTATTGGATCGAGCCGGGTTGGGTCATTCTAATTTTAAGAAAAAAAATATAAAATTGACAGGTGAGTTGAAACTAATTGCATTCGCTAGCCAAATATTATATAAAATATGTATATAATACACATATAGAAAAAAATATATTTTATCGGCAATTAATTTTGGAAGCGGCTAATAATATATATTTCTCCTATTTTAATTGAGTTATTATTTATTAGACAGAAAATAATAATAATAAAAAAATGAATTAAGAAAATACTATCGGAAAGTTGTGTTTTTTGGTCACAGTGATTTTTGTATGAGAAAATATAGTTATATGATTTTGGTGAAAAAAATCATAATTATATGACCATTTGTGACATATACACTATATTTTGAGGTATTGGGACATTTAATTGATGCTTTCCAGGAGGTTAGGACAGACAAAATGTTTTTGCTTCTATGGTTTCTATTGAAAATTTCCAACCTTTGTTTTTCATATTCTTTAGACTATTTAACAAGAGAAAGTGTTTAACCTTCTACAATTAGGGTAGCTGAGAGGGTCAGATTATAATGTGGTTAATCAAACAAATGATCACATGGAAGTCTCACTAAGGATTAGTCTCAGTTTCTATTTGCTATGCAATCTACGAGCGTCCTCCTGGATCCCCTGTCATTGATCTTTCTCAAACAAGAATGGCATTCATTCTACGACTAGAAAAGTAAAAGAATGCATAACATTCAAAGTAAATTAAGCATGTATGTTAGTAGCAATTCTAATGACAAGAGTAAAAGTGGAGCAGGTTTCATAATGTGGCAATCATGGATCAAAAGCGAAGGATAATGCCAATGCCAATGCCAGAGGATTGGCTTCCTCACAGAGGCAAACAGCTAATAGTACTGAAGAGTCAATATGGCCTTGTGATTTTGTCTCATCACCCTATTATCTTTGCCACGAATGAACGACTATTTTGTCCAGGACAGCTGATGAGTTAATTGAAGCTTATCAGTTCAAGAATATAAATATCGGAAACAACCTTTCTACTTCACACAAGGTAAGGATAAGGCTGGTGTACACTACCCTTCCCATACCCCATTAGTGGGATCACACGGGATATGTTGCTGTTGTTGTTGTGCACAGCTGATGAGTTAATTGAATCTAATCAGTTAGAAAATGTAAGTACAGCAATTCAATATTGGAGCTAATTTATTTATGTTCCTGTTAAAAATTACTAGGTCGTTACCTGGATCGCTGATACCTGCAAAATTTGCCCAGGTTGGTCTATCAAGTTCCAGAACACAATGATCTTGGCACACAGAAAGCAAGGTATTATTTCAGGCTTCTAAATTCTTTCCATTTTGTTTTGGCTAAAACAGATTGTCCACTCTATGATGCTTCCATATAGGAGCTTGTAGCCATCTCCTCATGTAAACTGGATTCATATCCCTTCTGGCACAGCGGCAAAAATTAGTGTTATAAACTATAAATACAACACCTGAATCCATGTTTGGAGAACTTTTTATCAACTGTCTGTGATACTTGCTTATTTGCTTAAATGTGTTGGAAATGATTTCCATATCTCCCCCATTTTGCTTTAGAAAGTTGAAACATAGACACAATATTCTGATTCTCCATAGGATCACAAACAGAACTTGACACGTATGGAGATTCAGCAAAATGCTTCTCACGTATGGACGCCAGTGATCAATATAGTTTTATTTGAATATCGTGAACAACAGACATGAATCGGTGATACTAAGAAAGATTGAATCATTGCACAAGAACTATCAATCAATTCCAAAAATAGTTACGGCCACAATATAAATGACATATACTATAACTTAATTTAGAAAGTCTTTCTGATTAATTGCAGCAAATTCTTTCTCTATCTTTTGTCTTGACAAGTTATTTTAGAATATAGTACTACGGCTTTCTTGATCAGTCCTGCTCGCTCATCATGCCATGCTTCACTGTAATTGTGTTCGACAAAGATTTAGGAAAAAGAAAAAAGGCAAAAAAAGATGAATGAAATATAGCTATAAAATAGAAAATATGACAAGTAGAAAACTGCTTCAGAAATTGACCATAGATGAACTTATCCTTTTGGCGTCTACATCGAATTTGTTTTGGTACAAATGTCATATTTTCATATTCAGTCATCCCTTATTTTTACTGCTCCTTTATAACATGAACCCCTCCCCCTACCCACCCCACCCCACACACACACCCCCCAGAAAACACACACCAAGTAACATTATTAAACAATGTACAATTACTATAGTTAACCATTATACCAAAGTTAATATGTAATATAAAAATAATCCGTGCAACTTGTTGGGATTAAAAAATTGGTGAATGTGAAATGGAGGGAAGAAAGTGGAGGGAAAATGAGTTCCCTTTTGCTTTGGAAAAGAGCAAGTGTCCCTCATTGGTGGTGGAAAGACAAGTGAATGTGCTTATATTGAGAAAACACTTCTTTTGGTGTTAAATGAGTTAGAAAGAAAGTCATTGTCGCTTGCTCAGCTTCGCATTTGGTCAAAGATCCTTTGATTGATTAATCTTTTTGGACAAATTTTTTTTTAATTATTTAATTAATTAACGAAAATTCAACCCAGAATAACCCAAGACCCGCAACGCAACCCGGTCCGTTTTTTTCCCGGATTATTTTAAATCCTTTTTCCCGGAATATTTCAAACGAGAAATGTTCCCACCTGTTTCAACAGCCATGACTGTTTCTGAAAGGTTGCAAACCTTTTCATAAACAGTGCCAGAAAATGGCTATAAATATGCCTTGATCCCAGAATCTTTCCTTACGAAATTTTCTGAGCTCTTCTTCTTCTTCTGCACAATTAAAATTCTAGTGTGGTTTACAGCCTTCAATGATTCGCTGTTTCACCGGCGTTTTTAGTACCAACACTCTGGTGAGTTAAATCGTTCTATCCTAGGAGGAGGATAATATTCCAGCATCTCAGGTACTTGAGGGGAATAATTTTCTTAAGGACACACTGTGCATTCAGTGGGCTCGATTTAATTCCGAAATTATTTTTCAGATTCTGGTTGATTATTTCGACATTCTGTTGCTGCTAATTTTCTATTTTCTGTTTCAGAAAAATCTATTGTTTCATTATCTATTATAGTAATATAGATTCGATAATAACTTACTGTTGGTTGAATCTAAGTCAAGTAAAAAATGTCTTCACTGAAACATCACTTCATCTTTATTAATTATTATTATTATCATTATTATATCAAGAGAATAGCTTTAGCAATGGTATAAATTTATCTGAGGAGTAAGCATGATTTCTGCTGTTTTTTTTTTTTTTTTTTTTTTTAAGGTGACAATATCAAGGGTATACAGCCAAAGCATCCCACCTACACTCTACATAAAGGCTACAACTCCAGCAGATTTGACAATTTGATAAATTGAAAGGCCAACAAGTACCAATATTAAATAAAAACTGCCAATATACATTAAATCCAAATCTTTAGTCTGTAAGTTGTATCTGAAATTGACCCCAAACCAAAAGTACTAAGCAGCCTCACCACCACATGTGGGCTCTTCTATTATTTCCCTTTCACTTCAACCTAAAGACTTAAAGAAACCATAAACATGAATCATGGAAAAACTTTCCCACATTAAAAAAAATAATATAAACAAATAAAGAGCTACTACTGGTCCTATTTAGTTTCAGAACTAAAGTAGGTGCTTTATAGTAAAAAAAAAAAAAAGGGTATTCTAATTTTGAGCCAAAAGAAGATCTGTTTTTTGTTCTGGTTTCCAATAAACAAAAGGGAACCAGATGACTGTAATTTTATATAAATAATTAAAAAAAACCTTTTTTCCTTCTTTATTCACTTTTTATATTTTTCTTAATTATTTGACTATCCAGAAATAGTTTTGCAGCAAAATAAAGATATTTAACTAATTTTGATCTATTACAATTTTCAATTGTTCAACTGTTTTTCAAAACTAAATCTACACACATTGGCTTCCACTTCTCCTGCTTGAGGTCTTTTTTATCATTAGGAAACAGAGCTTCCAAGAATCTCATTAAATACAACTTTTTCTATAAAAAGGTACACCAAAGAATCCCTTACATGTGATCCTCCCCAAAAAATAATCATCCACAGAAAAAACACTCCTCTGCAAAACATACTGCCCTCCACAATGAACTACTACTTTTTTATTAAACAAAGAAAAGACTTCTGCTAAAGAACTAACTTAATTGTACCTGAATCAATGAATAATAAAACAAACACAAGGCAATACCAAATAAAACATGCACATTCTTGTCCAATATACTTGTCTGTGCTCCAGGAAATCTTATTGTGTTTGCTCCACTTGCCTGTGTCGCATTCACCACCTGAGTCGTTTTATTGCTTAACGTCTTGCTGCATTTTTAGTAATTTATAGCTTGTAAATAAAAAAAGCTAAAAACCAAGACATTGAAAACCTACTATGCTTTTACAGCTAAATAGCATAGGGAAATGAGAAAGACAAGGACAAATGGCATGGGAATGAAAAGGACCAAAATTATGCTCACCTTCCTGGAAATATACAACTCCCGTGACCTGCAAATATTCCCCACAAAGGAAAGACACAAGTTCAGAGTTTCAGCTAATAATTTAGAATAGACTTCACTAAAAACATGAAACAAGTGGAGCCATAGACTTGCTGGTTAAAGATATAAACAACAAGATGAAAGTTCTCTATTCTAAGTAAGGGCTTAAAAAGCCACAACATAGGCTGGTTAAGTTTAACTCCATAAAAAGACATGCATTCTTGTGGTTCTATATCCAAGTTGGAGCCACGGTCAATGCTATTATTAATATGTTTCTTCTTCTTTTTCTATAAATAAAGGCTTAGACAAAATGTAAGGAATCATCTAGTATATTTTGTATTTGATGGGATTTGAACCATGGTCACCTATGATTTTTTTCACCTACTTCATTGATAGTTAAGTCAATGCGACATCCCATGCAACTATGTTCCTATTTTATATAATTGAATATTCAATACACTTCAATTTGTGTGTCCACTAACAATAACTATGAAAAACTTTTCCCCACCATCCAATTTTGAATGAGGCGCTTGTGGCTCTATATCCAAGTGCGCACCAAAGATCCATTGTGGGTCTGCAAAGCACTAGCTCATTAATTATTTGGTAGAATGCGACATTTGTGATTACAGTGTCAAGGTATCAACCTAAAAAGGTCATCAAACTTTCTGTTGTTGATAGTTCATCAAATAGTTTACACCATAATGTTGAACATAACATAGTTGGGGACAAAATGCTTAAATCACCTGACAACGAATCATCCATTTTCAGCTCTCATTGTTAACAAACTAATTGTAGCTCATAAATCCATAACTAAAACTTCAAGATTTCATTTTTAATGCAACGAACTAATCTTTTCTTGAAATAGCAAGAAAAAAGAATATACTCCATATAGAGACTAAGCTTATGATAGACTTACTTGGATCAGATGTGGTGATCATAGCCACTCCCTTGAAGTCACAAGAACCAGGAGATGTCCCTGCCTTCTGATAATAGCTATCAAATGCATATGAAGCATGATTCTTCACATCATTAGGTTGATAACAACTCTCCCCTGGCTGAATTTCGGAGCAATTCGCCCTCCCCGGTCCACAAGCCCAATCCAAAGCAGCTTGCAATGTCCTCTTATCAACCCCATCCATCGCTATGCAATACGTTTGATTAGTGGTATCATTAGCTAAGAATGTACCACTTCCAGACACATGAAGCAAGTAAACGGGCGTCGAATTCCCATGAAACAGCCCCCAATTCGCCTCGGACACAGGGGGTGACCTCAAATCCTCATTGAACAACTCATATATGTACACACTAGAAGTAATTTCCGGATGCAACGGTGTACCACTACGATCAATAATATGCTTAATTAAATTGGAGTTATAAGTATCAGCATTGTCAATTGTAGCATAAGGCTCTTTAGAATCCCCCTTTGAAGGCCACCCCGACTCAGTAACAAGAACTACCACATCTGTAACATTGAGATTTTTCATTGAAAAATATACTGAATCAATCATTGCATCAAGCACATTGGTATAATGAAGCAAAGTATTAGGATCCACCATCTCTTTAGAAGGTGTCAAGGGCTTAAACAGAGAGTTGTCTAAAGGAACAACCCCTTTATTCTGCATAAAAACATAGTAAGGGTACAAATTCATCATCAAAGGTGACTGTGTTCTTGAACAAAACTGCAATAACTGAGAAAGGACTGAGCTCATGGACTGATTGAAAAAAGCCTGAGAAGGTGGAAAAGGATCAAGAATAATGGAAGCAGAATTTGGGGTTGAAATCTTGATTTGGGTATGTAAATTTGCAGCCACTAAAGCACTATAAAGTGACTCAATTGCTGGCATAAGCAAAGGAGCTGAACTTGGTACAGTGGTCAAGATTTCATCTCCAACTGCAATTGCTGTGATAAGAGTTTCAGGGTAATAGGCTGCTACATTGCGCCCAATCCAGGCAGCTGCAGTAGTATTAGAAGAACCAATAGCAAGAATTTGGTTATTAGGTACACTAATAATGACTCTGATTTTGGTCTTGGCTAATGCTTTGAGCATATCAGGGTCAGCATCAAAAAGCCTTATGTGTGTTATCTTCTGTAATTGCAGAAAAGCAACTAAGTCTGAAGGTGATAGAAAATTGGAAACATCGGTACCTATGTTCACTCCCACATATGGCTCATCTTTATCTTGCTGCACTTTTATTTCTGCAACACATTCAGACACCATATTCATAAGACAAAACATAAAAACCAAGAAACACCAAAAAAAGTAAAAACATGGGATTGGCTCATGTGTTTACCTGGTACAAAACTGGAAATTGATGTGAAGCAGCAGCAGCAAAAGACAACAAAGAAGAAGAAGAAGAAAAGAGGGAGCTTTTTAGTATTTGCCATTAAAGAGAAGGTTGAGGTTTTCTTGTATCATCTTCTGTTTCAGGGTCAGGTAAGGATTGCATTATCTTGGGAAAATTTTGTAATTAGTAAGGAGCGTTTTGACTTAGCAAGATCTATAAATTTGGAGCAAGGCAATAGGCATAAGAAGAAAGCATTGATAATTCTTGAAAGTAAAATGCACTTTAAGGAAGCTTTGGTGTCATTATTTTATTTTACCTGCAATGCTAGATCATTGTTGGATTTGATGTTATGTGAGGTGAAATGACAATAATGACCTTGTGAACCGACAAGAAAATTGGAGGAAAGATTAAAAGAAATGACAAGTCTCTGCAATTTTTGGAGCACTTTCTTTTTTCCATGATGGGTTTGGCACAAAAGTTTGATTGTTGGAACAGTAATACGGGTCGTTTGGTTGAAAGGGTAACAAAAATAATTTCAGCATAAATTTTACATAAAATACTCCCTCCGCTTCAATTTATAGGAACCCATTTGATTGTGCACGGAACTTAAAGAAAAAAGAGAAAACTTTTGAACTTGTGGTGTAAAATGAGACACATATATTTTGTGTGGCTATAAATCATTGCATAAAGGTAAATTATTTTCAAATAAGGAAAGAGATTATTCTTTTTAACACGGACTAAAAAAAAAATAGGTTCACATAAATTAAAACGGATGGAGAAAATTTTAAGAAAAGTAGTTCTCACAAGTCACATATTAATGCTACATTTAGTAGGCTGAATAATTTATTTTTCACATAACAAATGAAGTATATAGTCTGATGTATTCAATAATACCAATTACATTAAGTTATGCGAAATCCATATATTATCTTATGCAACATAGAATTTGAGTAAGAATACAATGTACTAATAATGCGAAAATTAAAGTACAAGTGTGTTTAGAGTAAACAATTCCTATTAATTTCATATAATAATTTTATATAATTATCAATTACATAATAATTCATTCTTGATTACTTATCGATTGTGTGAACCAAACAATTCTTAATGTGTAAAATAGTTGTGAAGATAAAATGCTTCAACTTGGATGTAAAGACAAGATTTTTACTGAACTCTAGGCTACTTCTTGAATTCCTGAGATGCTTCTCAAATTCCAGGCTGGCAATCAGAGACCTGACTTTTCCCTTGTGTAATGACTGAATTAACCCCAGCAAACTGTCTTCAGTTCATTTGAAAAGGTGAAAAAAAGAATGAAAAAGTGAAAAGGTTGAAAATAAAACAACGGACGGAGACGCATGCGTGGTTGACGCAAGAGAGAGCCGTAAGGCAAGTCAAGAGCTATTTTTATTGAAGAAAGAAACGTATATTGGACCTTTATTTACAGCCCTTGTTTTTCAAGGAGAAGAAAATAAAAATTAAATTAAATTAAATTTAGGGAAAAGAAAGAAAGAAAAGCTTAATTTCATTGAAGAATTGGGTCCATTAAAGTGACGTATAGAAAGAAAAAGAATATTAGTTTAGTTACAATATATTATTATGTACGAGGAATTCGAATAATACAAGTTCAAATATAAACGTTCCACTAATACAAACTGAAATTAAGCATGTCAACCTAGTTTAAGCTTTGTAAAAGTTTATCGAAAATTGAGATATAGACAATACAATTGAGCTTAGGGTGAGCTCTAATGGAGGAAAATAGTAAAGGTCCCAATTCTCAAGAGAACCTTCTAGAGGAAGACCCACACGTGAATAAGGAAAATGAATCTTCAATATTTATTGACTGTATGTGGCTTCCGATATACTCCCTCCGTTCACTTTTACTTGACAAATATACTAAAAATAGATTTTTATTTTTACTTGTCACTTTATGCATATTAAGAGAAGACAATTTTTTCCCCCTGTTATACTCACAATATTTATTACTCATTTCAAATCATTTTTTCAAATCCAATAAAATATGCATCAATTAATATGGGCATCATGATAAATTATGCACTTCATTTATTATTTCTTAAAGGGCGTGAAAAGTCAAAACGTGCCAAGTAAAAGTGAACGAAGATAGTATATACAATGCTTTAGTAATACAGCTGTATGCCAGCTAGCACTAACTAACCTTCCTAACCTTTGCTAACTATTAACTGCTATTACAAGACTAGCATACTTTACAAGAAAGTAACCATACAGAAAGTGGCTAAGCGTTAAATATGGTAATAATCTCAATACCCCCCCTCAAGGCGGAAGGGAGGAAGTCACTAACAACTTGCTAAGAAGATTGGAATGTTTGGCCCCAGTCAAAGATTTGGTGAAGATATGAGCCAATTGGTCACGAGTGGAGATGTGATGCAGAGAGATGAGCCCTTCTTTCAACTTGTCGCGCACAAAATGAAAGTCTACCTCAAAATGTTTCGTGCGCTCATAAAAAACGGAATTTCTGGCAATGTGGAGAGCTACCTGACTATCACAAAAAATAGGTACAGAAAGAGATAAAAGAACAGTCAACTCAGTAAGCAATCTGATCAACCAAACCAATTCTCCCACCACCTTCCTACAAGACTTGTACTCTGCTTCTGCTGATGAAAGGGAAAATGTGGATTGCTTTTTAGACTTCCAACTGATTGGCATGTCACCAAGGAGAATAATGTAATCACTAACAGACTTCCTAGACTCAGGGCATGCTGCCCAATCTGAGTCACATAATGCTTTCACAGTATAATCCAAACTATTGCTCATGAAGATCCCCAGATCAGGACATCCTTTTAAATACCTCAGCACATGGACACCAGCTTTCAAGTGAGAATCTCTGGGACTTTGCATATACCGGCTTAAGTGTTGGACACTATAAGCAATGTCAGGTCTTGTATTAGTGAGGAAATTCAACTTGCCAATAAGCTTTCTATAATGTGTGGGACTAGTCAGGAGACTGCCCTCATTAGGCTTCAGTTTGAGTGATGGATCAAGAGGTGAGCACAAGGAAGAGTAAGACATACAGTCATATTCAGAGAGTAAGTCCACGATGAACTTCTTTTGAGTGATCAATACTCCAGTTGGCATATAAAGAATCTGCAGCCCTAGGAAGTAGTGCAACCTACCAAGATCTTTGATTTTGAATGTCTCATGCAGAAAACTTTTAAGGGACTCAATTTCTTCCAAGTGTGATCCAGTGAGAAGAACATCATCCACATAAACTGCTACAAACACCACAGAAGCATCGGGCTTCTTGTGGAAGAGGGAATAATCAAACATAGAGTGTTCATAACCCCTAAAACATAGTTCCTCAGTCAACCTACTAGCCTGCTTTAAACCATATAGGGATTTATTCAATCTACACACTAGACCTAACTTGTCTACAAGTAAATCTAGAGGCACTTGCATATACACTTCTTCATGTAGATCACCATGAAGGAATGCATTATTAATATCAAATTGGTAGATCTCCCATCCCTTCTTAATAGCAGTCCCTATCAAGGCCCTATAAGTTGTCATTTTGACAACTAGGAAAAATGTTTCAGTATAGTCCACTCCAGCTTCTTGTGTGTACCCCTTCACAACAAATCTTGCCTTGTATCTCTCAATACTCACATCTGCCTTATGTTTGATTTTGTACACCCACTTACACCCTATTGCCTTTTTTCCAACAGGTAGGGGTAATAAATCCCAAGTATGGCTGGCATAAAGAGCCTCAAACTCTTGATTCATTGCAGCCTGCTAAACAGGAACTGCTGCTGCTTCCCCATAAGAACTAGGTTCACAATCATGCGATATGACCTGTATCATCTGTTGACTCTTAGTAGTTAGAGTGTTAAGAGAAATAGGATACAACTCAGGTGTAAGAGAACTGAAAGAAGAAGAAGATGAATTGTAAGAGTTATTGTGATAGAGCTGGACATTGGGAAGGGAGACAACATAATCTTTCAGGTATGTACGAAGCTAATGTGTCCTATGTGGTCTGGTGTTATGTGTCCTAGGTGGTCTGGTTGGTTCTGGAGGAAAGGAATGAGAGTGTTGGTTGAAATCAGATGGAGGAGGACTACTGGGATTAGAAGTGCCTACCACAGTGATCCTGAATGAGTGAAACATGGGAAGAAGGAATGAAGGGTTCAGTACTAGGTTGATCATCTTCAGGGCTAGGTTGATCATTCCTGGGAATGAGTGTGGGTGATAATGGACTGTTGTGTCTAGGTGATGAATCATATGTAATCATTGGGTCAACAAATATAGAAACTTTCTCAGGTGTAGTCAATTTTGATATAGGAAAGGAAGAGGAAATATAAGGATTGAAAAAGCGAGGAGCAGACTTAGGATACAGACTAAAAGGGAAAATGTTCTCAAAGAACTTTACATGTTTAGAGACATGAATTCTCTTTCTGACTAGATCCAAAACTTTGTAACCTTTGGTTCCAAAAGGGTAAGCAACAAACACATGAGGTATAGCCCTAGGCTCAAACTTATCCTTGTGAGTTTTTAGGATAGTTGGAAAACAGAGACAACCAAAGCTCCTAAGATGAGAATAATTGGGCCCTTTCTATGCAATACTTTAAATGGACACTTGTTTTTGAGGCAAGATGATGGTAATCTGTTTATGAGGTATGTGGATGTGAGAATACACTCTCCCCAATTGTCACGACCCCAAATTCCCTCCGTAGGATGTCGTGATGGTACCTAGTCTCTAAGACTAGGTAAGCCTAGCAATTTGCGGAATAACTGAATATAAATCTGAAATTAAATCCTTAACAGTTGAATAAATAAGAACTGCAAATTAAACAAATACAACTCCCAAAACCCGGTAGAGATAAGTCACAAGCTTTTAAGAATTTATTCTAGGTGTCTCTGTGCATCAGAATCTAAAGAGAATAAGGGAAAACAACATAATAGGGATAGAGGGGGACTCCAAGCTCTGCAGACACTGTCAGATATACCTTGAAGTCTACGCGAACGGCTAGCTCACTGATACCTGGTCTGATAGGAAGTACCTGAATCTGCATAAAAAGATGTGCACAAGCGTAGTATGAGTACACCATAGCGGTACCCAGTAAGTGTTAGGCCTAACCTTGGTAGAGTAGTGACGAGGTCAGGTCAGGCACTACTGGAAATAATAAAAGACAGGGTGAAAGTTTAATAATATAATAATAATAAAGACAATGGGAATAATTCAAGTAAGTAATATGTCACAATTCAACTACATAGAATAAGGGCAAATAATAACTCACAGAAGGAAAACATGAATTTATAAATTTAAAGAAAACACAAATAACCAAAAGCAAGTTTAATAATATGAATTTTTGAGTTTTGAACATCGAATTGGAATTGGATTTGAGTGAAACTAGTATGGTTGGACTCGTAATTGAATGAGTTGTTGGATTTTGTAAATTTTGTCTGGTTCCGAGGTACGGGCCCGGGTTGGGCTTTTGGCCGATTTTGGGCTTTTGATTCGAGATTTGATCTTTTTCGATCGGGATTGGTTCTTTTAACATTGTTTGATGTACTTGACTCGTTTTTGGTTAGTTTCGATTCATTCGGAGGTCGGAACGGGCGTGATGGCATCTTTGGAGCATCGCTTGGCTTGCTCGACATTAGTATTGGCTTGTTCGAGGTAAGTAACTCTTCTAAACTTAGTGCTGAGGGTATAAAACCCTGTAATACGTGTTATGTGATCGGTATTGAGGTGACACACATGCTAGGTGACGGGCGTGTGGGTGTGCACCGTATGAATTGGGACTATATTTCTTCTATGGCACTGTATAGTGGTCCTACTTTGTTGATGTCCGTGTTTTCACCATGTGATAAAGTAATTGAGTTGTCAATCATGTTAGATATCATGTTTAGGCTTTATGATGATACTTCTAGGACCCATGGTGGTCGTTTTTTGCTGTCATTTCACTGATTTCATTGATATTTCATACTCAGTCATATTCATGCATTCATATCATATCTCAGTCTCAGTTGTTATTTATTGATACATCATATCATTATTGTGGGGCTAGTTTCATGACATTGTGAGCCCGTGAGTGAGACTGGAGAGATTGATGACTGAGTGAGGCCGGGGGCCTATTTGTGAGAATATTGATACTATAACACGTGAGTTGTCCGTGCAACACGTGAGTTATCCGTGCAACATGTGAGTTGTCCGTGCGGATCCAGATATTGATACTATAGCACGTGAGTTGTCCGTGCATCACGTGAGTTATCCGTGCAGCACGTGATTTGTCCGTGCAGCACGTGATTTGTCCGTGCAGATCCATATATTAATATTATGGCACGTGAGTTGTTCGTGCAGCACGTGACTTGTCCATGTGGATTATAGCACTTGGGCTGTAGGAGCCCCTCCGGAATCTGCACACCCCTAGTGAGCGCAATCGACTATATATATCTGGATCGGGTTGCACGCCGCAACGGGCCTTATGGTCATATGTGGATCGGGTTGCACATTGCAGCAGGTATTCTACAATGCTGGGTGATTGAGTATGCTGAGCATTGAGCATAGTGAGAGGGAATCCGAGACAGTGAGATTGAGTACTCTGAGAGTGTGAGTACATGAGCTCATCATTGAGATGCATTGCATTTGACATGCGTACTTAAGATACATGTATAGAGATACATTTCCTTCTGCTATCCGGTTTTGGTGGCATTTATGATTTTACCTATATCTTGACATGTAGGCATAGAGACGTACTTTCCTCATGCTATCTGAAAATGAAACATCTTATTATTGAAAGGAGTTTTGGGAAAAATCATAGTTTTCAAACTTACTCGTATTTTGGCATTTTTGGTAAAAGATTTGGGTCTTCACTAAGATACTTGAAAAGAAATGCCTATTTTCTGGAACTGTGAACGAATTGAGCATTTTATTTCTGAGATACCTCTTTTATTTCTTGTACTATGCTGTTATAAACTATTGTGGAATATTGGTGTTGGACCCGACCTTCGTGTTAGCTCGTCACTACTTTTAACCTAAGGTTAGGTTTGTTACTTACTGAGTACATGGGGTCGGTTGTACTCATACTACACTTCTGCACCTTGCGTGCAGATATTCACTGTTGATGTTGCTGTGATCGACGGGAGCCGGAATTGAAGATGTACCTGCGTTATGGTCGTAGCTGCCTCTTGTTCATGGTAGCCTTAGATCTATGAAACTCTGTTTATGTACTTTTCAAACAGATGATGTATTTACTTCATTTCAGCCTTGTAAACTCTATTCTTAGAAGATCATGATTTGTACTACCAGTCCTTGGGAAATGTATAAGAATCAGATAATTTCTTTACATAACCGTCTTATTAAATATCATTGGAGTTGGATAGTTGTTAATTGGCTTACCTAGCGGGTTGGGTTAGGTGCCATCACGACTAGTTGGATTTTGGGTCGTGACAATATTTTGCATCGAAGCTATAGTTATATTTCGTATTTCTTTAGCCATAACATCAAGTTGTACTTGAGAAGATGTAGTATAATCAACTTGGTGAACACCAGATGATTTTCTTCTTTCCAAACTATCAGAGGGCCACTGATTAGCATCTTTGGATAATTCATCAGCAATTGTAACTATCTTCTCTTGAGTCTTCTTCATAAAGTGGCCCCCAACTGCATTGCTCAATATTCTACGCGAGGTCGATGTCAATCCATCCCAAAAATCCTGGAGTTGCATCCAGAGTTCAGTTCCGCTATGTTGACACCTCCTAATTATCTTCAAAAACAGTTTCATTCTCTTTCTGGCAGAAGTTATGGATTTCTCTTCTAAACTTGACCGTCTTAGCTAAGGATAAATATTTATCAAGAAATTTTCTGGTCATTTCCTCCCATGTTTTAATTGATCCATTTGGCAAGCTTCGAAGCCACTTCTTTGCATCATCTTTAAGTGAAAAGGGGAATGCCCTTAAATACACTACATCTTGTGACACCCCATTATATTGAAAGGTATTCATTATCTCCTCGAAGTCCATCAGATGTGTGTTTGGATCTTCGTTCATCCTCCCTCTGAAAACACCGATGTTTTGGATGGTTTGAAGCAAACCTTGCTTCAGCTCGCAATTATTGGTTGCAATTGGAGGTGGTCTAACACTTGACAATCCTTGATTGTATATTGGTCTGGCATAGTCACCCAATGCTTTACCAAGCCTTGGTACCGCATTCTTGCACTGGTCTTCAATCAAGGGTCAATTTAGATTGAATCTTCGACCCCTATTGTCTTCGACAGTTTCCTCAGCAGCTCTATGGGCTGCCTCAGCAGCTATCCTTATAACTGCCTCTACCTCATTGTTATCATTATTCGCCATGTGTTCTTAGGTTGAAGGTTGGCCCAAGAACCTTACGGTGAACTCTTTCTCCTTCCTCAGTTGCCGCAGGTTTTTTCCAATTCTGGATTGTAAGGTATTACTTCTTTACAAGAAGATCGTGTCATACACTACAGACTTAACCTGTTGCCCTGCACACGGAGGAGAAGCTCGTGAAAAAAAAAGTAAAATTAAAAATAAAAATAAATTCCTGAATTAGCACTACATACTATTTTAAAAGCTATCGATTTCCAATCCCCGGCAACGACGCCATTTGACGAGAGCAAAACACACACTTAAATTTTGCTCGCTAGTCAAAGATAGTATAGTATAATATCGTCTCCACAGAGATTGGATTTAAACAGTATTCTCGTAGTTTGTAGCTAGATTGCTATTTAGGAGGATCAACAGTTGAGGTTTATATAATTAATAATCTAAAATCTACAGCTATTGACTAATGACAATCGCAACAAAAGTAAGCAAGGGAGTTATCAATGTGAGAATAAAATATGGGTTGATAAGATAGGTGCAAGATAATTGTTCGGGATCTAATTCTAGATAATTCACTGCTAATGTTCAAGTGAGTCTCTCGAATTCACTTAATTATCAATACAATTATTTAGTAGAAACTCCTCTCTCGATTAAGTCTCAACCTCACAATATGAACTGATTTAAGCTCGGTGAAGATATGCAAGAATTCGTAATGGATTGGTCTTTAGGAGAACATTTTTCGATTATCCTTCTAACTAGGTTTAATCAAGGATTCAACTAGCCTCTTTCGATTACTTAGAAGAATCTATGAACTCAACCAACGATATAGTGCAAATATATCGCAAGTTATGCCCATTTTGATTACAAGAGCAAGTGAACATAGGTGCAATAATTGAGTCTTCCAAAAACGATTCAAATACATAAAAATAGAGTTATAATCCACAAACAACCACCAATACACAAAATCCATCAAAATCCAAAAGGTTCTACTCCATAAACATGGAGAAGTTCTTCACAATTGAAACAAAAATAGAGAAAAACATAAATACAATCCAAACCCGGATCTTGAGTGATGAAGGAAGGATGGATCCTTGTTCTCTTGTTTCTCCCTCTTTTTATTAGCTTTCTTAGGTCTAAGGTATGTCCAAAAGTCCAAAAATGGTGTTTTTCCTGTGTATTTAACTATCCCCCAAATAAACCCCGGATGAAAATACCCTTTCTAGCGGAATTGGGAACATACTCTAACATATTTGCTCTGCCACGCCGCATGATGCGCCACACCATGCGACCCGCTTGTGGTAATTTCCAGAACACTTCGAAAAATATATTTTGGGCACATTTTACACAGCCATGCCGCCCCATGCGGCGCGACTGTGTAGTTTTCTCAGAGTAAGTTTGTTTCTCCAATTTTTGACATCCGAACTTGGTACTCGACCCCCGAATGAGATCCAGATTTAATCCCTTAGGCTTCTACTCAGACTTCAAAGCTCCAAATAGCTCGAATTTGCTGCGCAACATCTAAATAACCCGGAATCATTCCTACACGGTATAAAACACACAATAAGTATAAAATACTACTAATTAAAGCTCAACATCAGTAAAATGCAGTGAATTAGAGTGTAATAAGTGACTAAAACATAGGTTTCTAGACTACCATCAATTGCCATACCAAAACTGTTACCTTGGCGATGCCAGAGTTGCCTAGATTGGAGTGGAAAGGGTTCGTCTGTCAGTACATCTAGTCGGGTTATCTCCTTTCTAAAGGCTCGACACATGGTCGAGAAGAGGTGATTGCCTTATCTCGCTTATGTTCGGGATCCTAATGTAGAGTCTCCGTCGATTGATTTAGTGTCCATGGTCCAGGAGTTCTTCGATGTGTTTCCTTCTGATCTTCCAAGCATGTCACCAAATCGTGATATTGATTTCTGTATTGATTTGGCACCTGGTACCCAGCCTATATCTATCCCACCGTACCGCATGGCCCCAAAAGAGTTGAAGGAACATCTTGAGGAGTTGCTAGCGTAGGGGTTCGTTAGACCGAGTGTGTCTCCTTGGGGTGCACCGATGTTATTTGTGAAGAATAAAGATGGGACTATGCGGATGTGCGTTGATTACCGCCAGTTAAACAAAGTTACCATTAAGAACAAGTATCCGTTGCCGCATATTGATGATTTATTTTACAAGTTGCAGAGTGCTAGGGTGTTCTCTAAGATCGACTTGAGATCGGGGTATCATATCAATTGAAGATTCAGGATTCAAATGTTCCGAAGACGGCTTTCCAGACTAGATATGGCCATTATGAGTTTCTAGTGATTTCCTTCAGTTTGACTAATGCCCCGACGACGTTTATAGATGTGATGAACCGAGTGTTCAGGCCATATATTGATTCGTTTGTCATTGTCTTCTTTGATGACATTTTGATATACTCACATAGCATGGAGGAGCAGGAGCAGCATTTAAGAGTGGTGCTTCAGACCTTATGGAAACATAAGCTATATGCTAAGTTCTCCAACTGTGAGTTCTGGTTAGATTCTATGGCATTCTTGGGACATGTTGTATCAGACGAGGGTATTAAGGTTGATCCCAAGTAGATTGAGGCAGTTCAGAGTTCGCCTCGTCCCACCACAACGACCAAGATCAGGAGCTTCTTGGGGTTAGCAGGTTATTATCGCCGGTTTGTGGAGGGATTCTTATCTATTGAAGCACCTTTGACTAGATTGAGCTAGAAGGGTACTACGTTTCGATGGTCCAATGATTGTGAGGCGAGCTTTCAGAAGCTCAAACTGTATTGACTTCAGCACCAGTGTTAGTGTTACCTTCCGGTTCAGGGATGTATATTGTGTATTACGACGCTTCACGCGTTGGTTTGGGTTGTGTATTAATGCAGGAGAGGCGAGTTATTGCATATGCTTCACGTTAGTTGAAGCCCCATGAGAAGAATTACCCTGCACATGATTTGGAGTTTCCCGCGATAGTTCATGCTCTTAAGATCTTGAGGCATTATCTTTATGGGGTGTCCTGTGAGGTTTACACCCATCATCGTAGCATGCATCACTTGTTCAAGCATAGGGATCTCAATTTGAGGTTGCGCAGGTGGCGTAAGTTACTAAAAGACTATGATAACATCATCCTTTATCATCCAGGCAAAGCGAATATAGTTGCGGATGCCTTGAGCAGAAAGGCAGAGAGTATGGGCAGTTTGGCCTTCATTTCAGTAGAGGAGAGGCCATTAGCTTTGGATATTCAGTCCTTGGCTAATAGAATTATGAGGTTGGATATTTCAGAGTCTAGCTGAGTTCTTGGATGCGTCGTCGCTCAATCTTCACTATTCGAGCATATCAAGGCTCGCCAGTTTGATGATTCGCACTTGTTGGTTCTCAGAGAGATGGTAATACAGGGTGGTGCTAAGGAGGTTACTCTCGGTGAGGATGGTGTTCTGCGACTCCAGGGTCGCATATGTGTTCCCAATATTGATGGCTTGAGGGAGAAGATCCTATATAAGGCACCCAGTTCTTGGTATTCTATTCATCCAGGTGCTACGTAGATGTATCGTGACCTGAGGCAGAATTATTGGTGGCGGCGGATGAATAAGGACATAGTTGAGTATGTAGCGAGGTTCCTTAATTGCCAACATGTTAAGTACGAGCATCAGAGGTCAGGTGGACTACTTCAACAAATGACTATACCTGAGTGGAAATAGGAGCGCATTACTATGGACTTCATAGTTGGGTTGCCGCGGACCTTGCGGAATTTTGATGCAGTTTGGGTCATTGTTGACAAGTTGACCAAGTCGGCACACTTTATTCCAGTTGTGACCACATATTCTTCAGAGAGGTTGGCCCAGATTTATATTCAGGAGATTGTTCGATTGCATGGTGTGCATGTCTCCATTATATCAGATAGATGCCCTCAGTTTACTTCACATTTCTGGAGAGCAGTACAGTGTGAGTTAGGGACCCGGGTAGATCTCAGCACAACCTTTCATCCGCAGACTGACGGGCAATCAGAGCGGATAGTTCAGATTTTGGAGGATATGCTCAGAGCATGTGTGATTGACTTCAGAGGGCAGTGGGTTCGATTCTTGCCTTTGGCCGAGTTTTCTTATTATCAGTCTGGAATTAAGATGGTTCCATTTGAGGCATTATATGGTCGGCGATGTCGTTCTCCCATCGGATGGTTTGAGCCCGGTGAGGCTAAGTTATATGGTACTGATTTGGTGAAGGATGCCTTGGAAAAGGTAAAGTTCATTCAGGAGCGACTTCGCACAACATAGTCCAGACAGAAGAGTTACACGGATCAGAAGGCGAGTGATTTATCATATATGGTGGGCTAGAAAGTTCTCTTGAAGGTCTCGCCGATGAAGGGGATCATGAGGTTCGGAAAGAAGGGCAAGTTAAGCCCAA
This sequence comes from Nicotiana tomentosiformis, assembly GCF_000390325.3. Lineage (NCBI taxonomy): Eukaryota > Viridiplantae > Streptophyta > Magnoliopsida > Solanales > Solanaceae > Nicotiana > Nicotiana tomentosiformis. Next base: position 83,711,761 of record NC_090813.1, on the reverse strand, counting down.
GGTTTATAGGTTCGTTCTAGGTGTTGAGACGAGTTGAGGAGGTTGCTTATGAGCTTGCTTTGCCTCCCAGTCTATCGGGAGTTCATCCGGTTTTCCATGTGTCTATGCTCTGGAAGTATCATGCAGACAGGTTGCATGTGTTGGACTACAACACGGTTTAGTTAGATGAGAGCCTGGGTTATGAGGAGGAGCCAGTTGCCATTGTTGACAGATAGGTTTGCCAGTTGAGGTCCAAGAAGATTTCAGCAGTAAAGGTTCAGTGGAGGGGTCAACCAGTCGAGGAGGCAACTTGGGAGATCGAGGAGGACATGTAGAACATATATCCACACTTGTTCAACACTCCAGGTATGATTCTAGACCCGTTCAAGGATGAACATTTGTTTAAGAGGTGAAGAATGTAACGACCCGACCAGTCGTTTTACTTTCTAGGTCCTCGTTCCCCTAAATAAGACTTCCCGTATGTGCTTTTACTGTTTCATGATCTCACGACCCCAAATTCCCTCCATATAATGTCGTGATGTCACCTAGTCTCTAAGACTAGGTAAGCCTAACAATTTGCGGAATAACTGAATATAAATCTGAAATTAAATCCTTAACAGTTGAATAAATAAGAACTGCAAAATAAACAAATACAACTCCAAAAACACGATAGAGATAAGTCATAAACTTCTAAGAATTTATTCTAGGTGTATCTGTATATCAGAATCTAAAGAGAATAAGGGAAAATAACATAATAGGTATAGAGGGGGACTCTGAGGTCTGCGGACGCTGGCAGATATACCTTGAAGTCTCCGCGAATGGCTAGCTCACTGATACCTGGTCTGATAGAAAGTACCTGGATCTGCACAAAAGGATGTGTAGAAGCGTAGTATGACTACACCACAACGGTACCCAATAAGTGCTACGCCTAACCTTGGTAGAGTAGTGACGAGGTCGGGTCAGACCCTATTGGAAATAATAAAAGACAGGGTGAAAGTTTAACAATATAATAATAATAATAATAATAATAATAATAATAATAATAATAATAATAATAATAAGAATAATAATAATGACAATGGGAATAATTCAAGTAAGTAGTATGTCACAATTCAACTACACAGAATAAGGGCAATTAATACCTCACGGAAGGAAAACATGAATTTATAAATTTAAAGAAAACACAAATAACCAAAAGCAAGTGCAGCAATAGAGAAATATCAACAAGGGCACTCCCGAGGTACCGCCTCGTAGTCCCAAAATATAAATAAATTCACAATATCTCATTTTCTTATATCACCGTGGGAGCCTTCACATTTAATTTTTAAAGAAATTATTTTTCCCGAAATAGCATCATGCGATTTAGCCACCCTTATCACACCGTATGACTTCTAGTAGTTCCCCTACTAGCCACACGTATCAAGCCACCCATATCTCACCGCGTGCGTTTCAACACCCAGACCTTATACCACCACATGCATATCAATATCACAATTTGTACCTCAAGTGCCCAAATATTTCAACTTGCCAAAATAAATCAACAACAACATTATTGTCTACAATAAGGATCCCACGACTCAATCACAATGAATACAAAACCTCACAAAATATTTGGGAGTGAATAACTCAACAAAAATAATATTTCACAAATTTAACACTTTGCCTCAATACCAAATTTTTATGTCAAATACTTCATATTAATAATAATTCAATTAAGAAATTCAACATCCAAATAATGAGCACAAAATAAAAGAAACAAAGTTTCAACTAAACAGGTAAAGTAATTAGCAGAAAAAGGTAAGGCAAATTTAAAATATAAAAATAGACTAATGATGATGAGCATAACCGGGTAAAATAATTTAATTAATATGTAACAGAGATCTACACAATTTAAAACCAGAATTTTCCACATTTATCCCGTGTACACACTCGTCACCTCGCATACACGACTTTCAACACATCACAATTATCATATCAATACAAATCCTAAGGAAATTTTCCCTACACAAGGTTAGACAAGTCACTTACCTCAAACCACGCTCAATTAGTCAGTAAGAATGCCTTCCCCTCGATTTTCCGACTCCGATCGGCTCGAATCTAGTCATAATTAATTCGATTCAGTCAATACAAATTATAGGAATAAATTCTATATGAAAATCCAAATTTTCCAACAAAATCCGAAATGTAACCGAAAATCGCCCGTGGGACCCACGTCTCGGAACCCGACAAAAGTTATAAAATATGAACGCCCATTCAACCACGAGTCCAACCATAGCAAAATTACTAAATTCCGACATCAACTCGATCTTCAAATTGTCAAATCTAAATTTCAAATCCCTAGGCCCAAATCCTCGAATTTCACCTCAAAAACATGCAAGTTAGTCGAAATACTCGATGATAATTCAATATTATTGACTAATATTGATCACAAGTGACTTACCTCAAGTTTTCCCATGAATTCTTGCTCAAATATCGCCCAACCCGTACTTGAAATGTCCAAAAATTAGAAAAAATCGGAACCCCTCTGTTTAACAATGCTAGTGTTTCCGCATGTGCGGTCTCGCAGATACGAGGGTGGAGGTCTCTTCTGCGGTTGGCTCGCTTCTGTGGACAAGAGTCCGCTTCTGCGGTCCAAGGCCCCTTAGCCCAGGCCGCATCTGCTACCATTGCGTCGCTTCTGCGGTCGCGCTTCTGCGACGCCTCTCCGCTTCTGCGATGCCAGGCTCGCTTCTGCGAGCTCGCACCTGCGAGCCAAATTCCGCAGGTGCGATTGCATCAGTAGGCAACAACAAGTTTCAATTGTTCTAAGTCTAAATTTGATCCGTTAACCATCCGAAACTCACCCGAGGTCCCCGGGACCTCAACCAAATACACCAACAAGTCCTAAAACATCATACGAACTTAGTCAAAACCTCAAGTCACATCAAACAACGCTAAAACCATGAATTAAACTCCAATTCAAGCTTAAATGAAACTTAGAAATTCCAACTTTTACATTCAATGCCAAAATCTATCAAATCAAGTCCGATTGATCTCAAATTTTGCACACAAGTCATAAATGACTTACAAACCTATTTTAAATTTTCAGAATTGGATTCTGACCCCGATATAAAAAATTCAGCTCCCTAGTCAAACTTTCAAACTTAAATTTCTATTTTAGCCATTTTAAGCTTAATTTAACTACGGGCTTCCGATTAACAGTTCGGACACACTCCTAAGTTCAAAATCATTACACAGAGCTATTAGAATCATCAAAATTCTATTCCATGGTCGTTTTCATATCAGTCAACATCCGATCAACCATTTTAACTTAAGCTTTCAACCTTGAGACTAAGTGTCTCAATTCAATCCGAAATCTCTCCGGACCTAAAATGACTACCCCGATAAGTCACATAACAACTATAAAGTACAAAATGAATAGTAAATGGGGGAACAATGCTACAACTCTCAAAACGACTGACTGGGTCGTTACATCCTCCCCCTCTTAAACAAACGTTCGTCCTCGAATGAGTTTAGAATTATACCTGGAGTGGTGAAAGAGATGAGGGTAACAGCTGCGCATATCATGTTCGGTCTCCCAAGTCGCCTCCTCGACCGGATGACCCCTCCACTATACTTTTACTGAAGCAATGCTCTTCTATCTCAACTTTCTAACATGTCTGTCCAAAATGGCCACTGGTTCCTCAACATAAGATAGATCCTTGTCCAATTGGACTGAGCTGAAGTCTAACACGTGAGATGGATCGCCATGATACTTCTGGAGCATGGAAACATGGAACACTAGATGAACTGCAGTGAGACTAGGTGGTAGTGCAAGTTTGTAATCCACCTCTCCAATCCTTTCAAGTATCTTAAAAGGCCCAATATACCTATGGCTCAACTTGCCCTTCTTTCCAAATATCATAACACCTTTCATGGGCGAAACCCGGAGCAAGACCCGCTCTCCAACCATGAATGCAACATCACTAACCTCCCGATCCACATAACTCTTCTGTCTAGATTGGGCTGTACAAAGTCGATCCTGTATCAATTTAACCTTTTCCAAAGCATCCTAAACCAGGTCTGTACCTAATAGCCTAGCCTCGCTCGGCTCGAACCAACCCACTGAAGATCGGCACCACCTCCCATATAAGGTCTCATACAGAGCCATCTGAATGATCGACTGGTAGCTGTTGTTGTAAGCAAACTCCGCAAGTGGAAAGAACCGATCCCAAGCACCCCAAAAATCCATCACACATGCACAAAACATATCCTCCAATATTTGACTAGTGCGCTCGGACTATCCATCCGTCTGAGGGTGAAATGTTGTACTCAACTCTACCCGATTACCCAACTCACACTATACAGATCTACAAAACCGTGATGTAAACTGTGTACCCCGGTCAAAGATGATAGATACCGGTATGCCATGAAGCCTGACAATCTCGCGAATGTAAGCTTGAATCAGTTGCTCTGAAGAGTAAGTGGTAGCCATAGGAATGAAATGAGCCGACTTGGTCAATTTGTCCACAATCACCCAAACTGCATCGAACTTCATCTGAGTCCGTGGGAGCCCAATAACAAAATCCATAGTGATTCGCTCCCATTTTCATTCTGGAATATCTAACTTCTGAAGCAATCCACCCGGTCGCTAATGCTCATACTTCACCTGCTGATAATTTAGGCACCGAGCTACATATTCCACTATGTCTTTCTTCATTAGCCTCCACCAATAGTGTTGTCACAAGTCCTGATACATCTTTACAGCACCCAGATGAATGGAGTACCACGAACTGTGAGCTTCCTGGAGAATCAACTCACGCAATCCATCTACATTGGGTACGCATAGCCTGCCCTGCATCCGTAATACACCGTGATCAGCAATAGTGACTTCCTTGGCATCACCGTGGTGAACTGTGTCCTAAAGGACAAATAGATGTGGATCATCATACTGACGGTCTCTGATACGATCATAAAGAGAAGACTGAGAAACCACACAAGCCAAAACTCGGCTCGGCTCGAAAACATCCAATCTTACAAACTGGTTGGCCAAGGCCTGAACATCCAAGGCTAAAGGTCTCTCTACTACGGGTAAGTATGCTATGTTGCCTAAACTATCCGCCTTACGACTCAAGGCATTGGCCACTACATTGGCCTTTCCGGGATGATAGAGAATGGTGATATCATAATACTTAGGCAACTCCAACCACCTCCGCTGTCGCAAGTTAAGATCCTTCTATTTTAACAGATGTTGTAGACTCCGGTGATCGGTGTAGACCTCATAATGAACACCGTACAAATAATACCGCCAAATCTTCAAGGCATGAACAATAGATACTAACTCGGGGTCGTAGACCGGATAATTCTTCTCATGTACCTTTAATTGTCTGGACGCATAGGCAATCACCCTACATCTTGCATCAATGCTACGCCGAGATCAATATGCGATGCATCACAATACACAGTATAAGGCCCTGAACCTATAAGCAACACCAATACTGGGACTGTAGTCAAAGCTGTTTTGAGCTTTTGAAAGCTCTCCTCACATTCCTCGGTCTATCTGAGCGGAGCACCCTTCTGGGTCAATTTGGTCATAGGTGTAGCAATAGAAGAGAAACCCTATACCAATCAGCGATAATACCCCGCCAAGCTAAGAAAACTTCGGATCTCCGTAGCTGAGGACGGTCTGGACCAACTCTGCACTACTTCAGTCTTTTTCGGATCTACCTTGATCCCCTCGCACGAAACTATATGACCCAAAATCCTATTGAAATAAGCCAGAATTCACACTTTGAAATTTTAGCATATAACTTCTTTTCTCTCAAAGTCTGAAGCACAGTCCTCAGGTGCTTCTCATGATCTTCCCAGCTCCGGGAGTACACCAAAATGTCGTCAATAAATACAATGACGAATAAGTCAAGATAGGGCTGAAATACACTGTTCATCAAATGCATAAATGCTACTGGGGCTTTGGTTATCCCAAATGATATTACAAGGAACTCATAATGACCATATCGAGTCCTGAAAGTAGTCTTCGGGATATTTGGCTCTCGAATCTTCAACTGATGATAGCCTAAACGCAATTCTATCTTAGAGAACACCCTGACACCCTGAAGGAGATCAATTAGGTCATTAATACATGGCAATGGATACCTGTTCTTTACTATAACCTTGTTCAACTAGCGGTAATCAATATACATCCGCGTAGAACTATCTTCTTCTTCTCAAATAAGACAGGAGCACCCCAAGGTGATACACTGGGCCAAACAAAAACCTTATCAAGTAGCTCCTGTAACTACTCTTTTAATTCCTTCAATTATGCTAGGGCCATATAATATGGTGGAATAGAAATGGGCTGAGTGCCTGGTAACAAATCAATGCCAAAATCAATATCCCTATCTGGTGGCATACCCCGAAAGATTTACTGGAAATACATCAGGAAAGTCCCTTACTACTGAAACTGATCCACGATAGGAGTATCAACACTAACATCTCTCGCATAGGCCAGATACGCATCACACCCCTACTCAACCATTCGTTGAGCCTTAAGAAATGAAACAACCCTGTTAGGAATATAATCTAAGGTACCACTCCACTCTAGCCGTGGTATACCTAGCATAGCCAACCTCACCGTCTTGGCGTAACAATCAAGGATAGCGTGATAGGGCGACAATCAGTCCATGCCCAAAATTATATCGAAATCCACCATACTGAGCAATAATAAATCAGCTCTGGTGTCAAAACCATTGATAACAATCAAACATGATCGATACACGCGGTCAAAAATAATAGAATCACCCACGGGTGTAGATACATAAACAGAAGAACTCAAAGAATCACGGGATACGCCTAAATATGGGGCAAAATAAGATGACACATAAGAATAAGTGGATCCTGGATCAAATAAGACTGATGCATCCCTATGACAGACCGGAACAATACCTGTGATAACAGAATCAGATGCTACTACCTCCGTCCTAGAAGGAATGGCATAATATCTGGACTGGCCTCGCCTTCTAGGGTGACCTCTACCTGTCCGACCTCCACATCTAGATGGTTGTGCAGGTGGAGTGGCAACTGGTGTAGTAATCATGGGTTGCGAAGCCTGAGGGCCATATGGAATAGGTGGGGCCTGAGAAATATGTGGAGATGCACCCCTCCTAAGTCTGGGGCAATCCCTCATTATATGACGAGTGTCACCACACTCAAAATAAGCCCTTGGAGGATATGGTTGTTGGGACTGGCTCAGGCCTGATTGACTGGACTGACCGCTGAAAGCATGCCATATAGGAGGTACAATAGACACCGGTGGTGCATAATATGGAACCTGAGGTCTGGGAGTAGCCGGAATACCGCTGGAAGCTGGAAGTGCTGAATGAATAGGATGGCCTACATAGCCTCTACCATGACGGGTTGCAGTTGGGGAACGAGAAATATTATACGTGCCGGAATCCCGAGGTCTCTTAGCTTTCCTCTCTTCTCTCTCCTAGATCCGTATACCCTCTAATCTCCTAGAAATTGACACCACCTGCTGGTATGTGATGTCCATTTCTAGCTCTCAGGCTATACTGAATCTGATACTAGGATGGAGCCCCTCATTAAACTGACGAACCCACTCTCGAACAGTAGCAACCAAGGCTGGTGTATGCCTAACCAAATCACTGAATTGGACCGCATACTCTGACACAATCATAGAACATTGGCGTAACTGCTCAGACTCTGTACGCCATACATCTCTAAGACTCTGAGGAATATACTCCCTCAAGAACATATCTGAAACTGAGTCCAAGTGAGTGAAGTTGCCTCAGCCGGACTATCCAACGCGTATGCTCGCCACCACTGGTAGTACGGAGGATACTGTGTCATTCCTTAAGAAAACCCTGAGCATCCTCTGAAGCTAAACCACTGAAAGTGGGAGGGTGGTACTTCTTGTACCTCTCAAGCCTAAGCTGCTCCCCCTCTAAAACTGCTGCCCTAACCTCGGGCCGAACTGGGACAACTTGCTGCACTGGTATAACCTTTGGGGCATGGTCAACTTGGGCCCGTGGATTTGGGGTACGGGCGGCGGGAGTCTATGCTCCTCCCCCGACCTAAGATGTGGCAGGAGCAAGTGGAATCAACCCTTTCTGAGCTAGAGTGCCAAACATGCTCAAAAACTGGGCAAGAGTCTCCTGAAGTGCAGGGGTAGTAACAGGCGTCTCAAGTGCCTGCTCTCAAACTGGAGCTACTGGTAGCTCTTTTGCAGCAGCTCGTGCAGGTGCTCTGGATGCACCACGTGGTATTCTTCGGCCTTTGCCCCGGCCCCAGCCCTGGCCTCTTGCGGCTCCAACATGGGGTGTGGGTGTTTGATCATCGGATCCAGTTGTGCGTGTCCTCACCATCTGTGAGAGAATGTAAAGACAATGATTTAGAATTTCAAAGTCAACAATTGCGCATGATAAGGAATCAAAGAAGTGAACATTTTCTTAACAGTTCCATAGCCTCCCGAAGATAAGTACAGACGTTTCCGTACCGATCCACGAGACTCTACTAAACCTTCTTGTGACTTATAACACCTATAAATCTAGAGCTCTGATACCAACTTGTCACGACCCCAAATTCCCTCTGTAAGATGTCGTGATGGAACCTAATCTATAAGACTAGGTAAGCCTATCAATTTTTGGAATAACTGAATATAAATTTGAAATAAAATCCTTAACAGTTGAATAAATAAGAACTACAAATTAAACAAATACAACTCCCAAAACTCGGTAGAGATAAGTCACAAGCTTCTAAGAATTTATTCTAGGTGTCTCTATGCATCAAAATCTAAAGAGAATAAGGAAAAACAACATAATAGGGATAGATGGGGACTCCGAGGTATGCGGACGCTGGAAGATATACCTTGAAGTCTCCACGAATGACTAGCTCACTGATACCTGGTCTGATAGGAAGTACCTGGATCTGCACAAAAAGATGTACAGAAGCATATTATGAGTACACCACAGCGGTACTGATAAATTTGTATTTTACCAACTTATCTCGTCTTTAAGCTTAGATTTTTTCTATGTTTGATTGTTAAAATCATGTGTTTAATGTTGTTTACCTCTATTTTATAGGTTCTATGTGATTTAGAAGTGATTATGAAGAAACCAAGTGAAAATAAGTCAAAAAGAAGTTGAAAAGAAGAAAATCTGGAAAATGGCCTCAGATGTCGTAATTGCGACATAAATGTGGGAAATGGGAAGATAGCAGCAATTGCAATTGCGATTAAGAAATCGCAAATGTAAAGTCAACCCAGTCAAGCTGTGTTCGCAAATGCGAAAAAAGGGTCGCAAATGTGAAGTCAAACCAGACAGTCAACCTTCGCAAATGCGATAGTCAACAGGAAAGTCATAGTTCGCAGATGTGCACATAGCTTAGCAAATGCGAAGATCGCGCTTCAGTTCTGGGTACTTATGTAATTTCATGTTTTTTGGCCCCAAACCCTTTAATACACGACGTAGCTCATTTGTAAAATATCTTTGGTATATCTTTGACACAACTTGACAAGAGAACACCTACTTTGAAGCTAGGATTCTTGCACACACACTTGGGTCTTGAAGATTTGAAGCTTTTGGTTGAGAATTGCTTACCCATTTATTTTCATTTCTTAATTTCCTTGCTTTTTATTGTATATCTAAGTGTTTAGTATTTATTCCAACACTTGAATCTTGTTTATGAAAATATTCATATTTAAAGTGTGGATTAAATATCTTGATGTGCTTATGTATTGAACGATTTTTATTCATTATGAAGTGAGTTATTGTTTTTTTAATTATTCTTGTTCTTTAATGTTTCCAAAGGGATTAGCTAACCCTAGGACTCGCCCATTAACTTCGAATTAATTTTGGGAAAGATAATTTGGGGTTGGGAAAGATTAATTAACAAGAACTTGAGGCTTTAACCCTCACTTTATAGATTCTACCTAGGGATAGGATTGAACTACTTATAGCCATATTCGGGTGTGCTTAATCTCTTAATTGTTTTAGGGATAATTCAATTAGGAAGTCTTGTTAGTCTTAGGAAGAAGCTAATATAAATTATTACCCGAGGCTAATTAACATAAACTTGTTCATATTTGTAAAATCTTGAAATATATTGGACCGTTACTTGAGTGTAATTCCCAATGCATCCATGCTTGTAGCCATTGATCATTTTACATGCTTTCTAGGTTAGTTTTTATTTTCTCATTTAGACATAAATATTTTCTAAAAACATTTCTAAGTGTTTGGCTTAGCATAACAAGTGATAATTCTCTTACACGCCTAATCGCCTACATATTGTTCTCTGTGGGATTTGACCCCGACTCATAGTTGGGTAAATTATATTGCATTCGACCGTGTCCATTTACTTTTTAGTAGTGGATTTGGACGTCATCAAATTTGGCGCCGTTGCCGGAGAACAATTTGGCGTATTTAGGTTGTTTGAGAACTAAGCGTAAGTGCTTTGGTCCAAGCTTGTGAATATTTTTGTAATTATTTTCTTATCTTTGTTTATCTTCTTGTTTGTTTCTTGTTTGTTTGCTTAGTTGTTTTTTTTAACAAAAAATGGCATCACGTAATAAAAATTGGTTAGATGGTAATTGTTCATACTTTGATGACCTTGTCCTTATTGTGGAGGACCACACTCGTGGCAAAATTGTTTAAATTCTCCCGAGAACGGATTGTGCGCACAATCTCAAACCCATGAGTGGCGTATTTGTGATAAGTATGGTCATCAAAATGGCCATTGGGATAATTGTGATTATTTGTCCTTCCCTTCCCCAAACCCCCGCTATGATGATTCTACTTTTTGTGATGACAAGTATAGGGATATGGAAGTGGAAAAAGTTAAGCATGTAAAAACAGAGAGTTCAAGCTCATGGTGGAATGCCTATGTCACGACCCAAACCGATGGACCATGACGGGCACCCGGTACCTTACTCAACCGAGTACCAACATAACGTATCTTTTCGTATCATACTATCATAGATAACTGAGCCGGAGAGGTTGCCGTGAGATAAGTTGAATACAACATGAAATACCAACTTATACATAAGACATACGAGCGTATAAGACCAAGGTGATCCATTATATACTTAAAACATAGGCCGATAAGGCCGTACAAGTATCCGTATACATGACATCTGTCTACAAGCCTCTAAGAATACATAATTATCTTAAAGGTCGGGACAGATCCCCGCCATACCAAATAATACACGTCTAAATCATACTGACCAAACAAGCAACTCCGAAGCAAATGGAGCGCACCAAAATCTTCCACTGAGCTGATAGCCTACTTGGAGGACTCTCGACCTATCTATCGGGACTTGTGGGCATGAAACGCAGCATCCCAAGGCAAAAGGACGTCAGTAAAAATAATGTATCGAGTATGTAAGGGATGAAAATCAGTAAACAATAGACATGAGAAAAACATGGAGTAAAAGACTCGACATGTATGTCTAAATAGCTCTGTGAAACATTTAATACTTGTAATGTCATGCATATGCGTATAAATCTCATACCATGCATGGGTATATGCGTTCATAACATCATCAAGCCTCTGAGGGCATCCCATCATATCATCTCGGCCACTATGGGCAAAATCATCAACGTATACCAGCTGATCAGGTGGTGGTACGTATATAACGCCCTAACCTTTTTCCATATCCCATATACATATAATATACGCATATATAACGTCATATGGTCATGGGTCAATTTACATGTATAAATGCATGAAATGCATAAGAATTACGTTAATAAGATTTCTCGGAATGTCATAAAAATCAATATGTCTTTCGGATAAACTTTATCAATTAAGTATTTTTCTAAGACCCATGAACAGAAGATATAATAATAATTCACATGGGGAATCAAGAATATAGACACCCCTAGTATTTCTATGAATAGAGTTATTTATGAAAGTTGCGTATTTTGCTTGTTTCATTTATATTATTTGGAGCATGCCAAAAAGAAAGAAGGGATAGCCTTAATATACCTGAGTCGATTCTCTTGACAATCCCTTTAACACACGTCTTGTGCGAAAACACGTGACGACGGATTGAAGTAGAAAAAAATTCGTATAATATTCTTGAGAAAGATTGTACCGTGCTCTCTTAGAATTGCAAATCCCGTTTCTATTACACAGTCTAACTTCATACTAATTCCTTTGTTGAAGATCCGATTCATGGAGATTTGGATGCAAGCATCTCCATTTTGTGTGAATTAGATCACTATCTTTTATGGATTTTCTTGCTGAAACTCATCCATCACTTAAAAGATATAAGTATTTACATTTTGTGACATAGAGAAGTCTTTATGTCTTGGTGGTGTGGGCCCCACATTGATAAGTATGACTAGGCCAAACAATGTCCAACTTATGCCACATTTCAACCTAATTCAAGAGTCATATTTTAGGTCTTTTATCCAACTCATGGACTTCCACGTTGGTGGCCTTTAATCTTATCCAAATAATTCACCCCCTTTTCCTTAATTAAATTATTAATCCCCCACTAATTCAATATTTAACCAATTACCCACATAATTAAGAATTATCTCAAATTACTTATAATACTACTCACTTTTAACACACGTTATACACCTTACTATCATGGTCATATGGTACCTTGTATGGTACTAGTCCATAAATATCGGATATTTTAGCTCGGGCCGTATTTTATTCCAAAATGTCAAATTTGGACGAAACTCATTTCCTTCGATTTGCTTACCCTCTCACCTTCACGAATTTACTTATCACTTATTTGAAATAGCATAATGCTTATAATCTCAAAATAATCCCATTCACAAACTTACGTCGATTAACTTACGACGAAACTTTAACGTACGAAAATGCGGGATGTAATATCTTATTCCCGAGCTTTCATCAATTTACTTATGGCGTACTTTTACGTACGAAAATATGAGGTGTAACAGCCTACTTGAAGGAGGAAACAAAGAGCAAAGTACTTTCGAGGAGCCTTTGGAAAATAGTCTCCAAAATGACTTGGCGCTTGAAAGGTTGAACTTACAAATGGGAGAAATGCTTGAAGATTTAGAGTTCCAAAAATCCTCGGAAGTGAATGATATCCAAGAACCTTCCTTAGAGGTTGAAGTCGAAAATCCTTCTTTGGTACTTGATCAAAACCAAGAAGAACTCTCAAATGCTCAAAATGAGAGGATGATGCTCATGTTGGAGGCCATTCTTAAAAATGAGGAGAAGCAAAGATTGGCACCCGAGGACTTAAAACAAGCACTAAATCGAAATGATGAGACTATACGCACTTCGGAAGATCAAATGAAATAATTGATTAAGGCTCATTATGCCTATCAATTTGAAAGTGTGGAAAGAGGTAAAGAAGAATCCAACTTCGCGGAAGAAAGTGAGCTTTATTTTGAGGAATCAAGAATTGAACATCCTTCAACCGACTTCATACTTGTTGGTGATGCCAAGAAAAATATGGAAATAGAGTCAACCGGTGTAGTTGAGAATATGGTTGAATTTGACTCTAATCTGGGGGAACAAGAGTATGTCAAAATCCAGAAAGAATTGAAATTTGGAGGTTTGATGTCACATTTCAAGCATTTTACAACATTGGAATTGTGTGGTGATATGAAAATTGAACTACACGAGTCAATGAGGGATTTCAAGGAGGAAAGGCAAAGGCCATACATTTTACAATTTGAAGGAACAAGAAGGCAAAATGACATTCCTCACATAAAAGCCAAGAAATGCAAAATGAAGAAATTAAAGTTTGGCTTGATCATTTATTTACCACCCCCATCGCTCGTGGTCACAAGCTTGAGTCCAAGTTAGGTGCCCAATTCATATCGTCCAAGTGGTGAGAAAAGTGGTAAAGTTAATTCGCGTCGTGCTATGACGTTAAATGCGGCGTTTGGTGGGAGGCAACCCATCATTTACAAAAATTTTAGTCATTTTTGAAATTCCCTTTTTTAGAATATCTTAGTATATTATTTTTGACTAATTTGCCAAGTTTTAGCATTTTTGGAGTTGATTTGAGCAGGTCGGGGTGACTGGAGAGCCAAAACCAGTAGCTGCTGAATTACAGAAGCTCAGTGTTCGCATTTGCGAACAAAGGTTCGCATTTTTGAACTTTGACCCATCGCAAAACTGAGGACTAGGTTGCATTTGTGACCTCTGATGAATTTTTAAAGTTTGCAATTGCGAAGAAGGGGTTGCAAATGCGACATCAGGGGCCTTAAACGGGTAACTGTGTTCCATTTGGAAAAAAAGTTAAAAAAAAACAAAATTTGGGGCTCTCAAACCTTCATCTTCCTCACTCTCCTAACTCTCAAGTTCCACCATTTTCACTCTTAATTGCAAGCATTAAGGTATGAAGGCTTAATCTTTTTGCTATTTATGTTGTATTGCATCATCATCTTCTTCTTATTCTTATTCTTCTCTCCTTGTGCTCTCAAATACTAGGGTTTAAATTAATTCTTCTTTTTCTGTGCAAAAATTATTTGAAAAATAACAAGAATCGTGTTGTCATTTCTGGGTGAGGTTGGTTGAGAGTGTGAGCTTATTTCTTTGCTTCAAAAATGGGGAAGTCTGAGTACCCATGGCTTTGTTAAAATATAAGTGATTTCGTGTGCTTCCTATGTGATCGATGAAAGGCCCGAATGAGATTCTTGGCCGAATCATTGAAATTTCTTCAACTCGTGGTTGTGTGTGAGGTTTATTGCATGTTTGTCTGCTTAACAATGGATTGGGTTATCTAAAAATGTGCTTTTGTTCGAAAACTTTTAGGGCTTAGGACTATTCTCTGAGAGAAGCTTGGCTGGGGACGACGAGATCGAAATTGCGATGGCCTCTTCGCATTTGCGAAAAGGTGGTCGCAATTGCGAAAAACTCAGGCCTAGCAACCTTAGCATTTGCGAAGATGAGCTCGCAATTGCGGACTCTGTAAATCTCTGTTGCCTTCGCAATTGCGAAGGAAATGTCGCAATTGCGACATTAGAGAGCTGTGCTCTGCAGATTTGAAAATCTGAAATTTTTTCTAAGGCTAGGGTTCGATTGTCCAATCTTTTCTTGACCATATTTGAATCATTTTGTAATGTTTTGCATAACCATACCATGTTTTCACTCCAATACTTTGTTTACATGTACCGTAAGCTGGAAATGAGCTCTAACTCCGATGAATCCGCGAAGGACAACCCTTTGGAAGTGGAGGAGAACTATGACCAACACCAGTTCTTGTCATTGGAATGCCAGGAACGGTACTATGCCGAGTTGATTTCAAAGAAAGTGCTCCCGAAAAGTGGTATATTGCTGGAAAAGGTCCCGGAACGTCTTCACGAAGTCCATCAAAGGCGTGTAAACATGGGATGGACTTGTTTTGACCCTCAGACTTGTAGAGCCAATGAGCAATGGGTGAAGGAGTTCTATGCAAATCGTCCAGCCATCAGGTTAAAAAGCCAAAGATGAGGATTCGCGGCAAAATGGTGAATTTCAGAGCTGAAGCTGTGAACCAAATCTATTACCTAGAGGACCATGACATGGCCCCATTCCGTGTGAAAGATTGTGCCTCAGGCGAGTGGTACGTATCCAAATTGTGTCCGGGTGTGGATGTTCCATGGGAAGCTGAAAAGAGAGGGATCACGTCCAAAGAATTCACTGCTGAAGCAAAAATATGGCTGGCCATCATATGCAGTCGCATCTCCCCTGCATCGAATATATAGAATGTACCAATAATGAGAGCTCAAATGATAGACTCCATTTCTGATGGTATTCAACTCAATGTTGGCGAGATTTTCATCAATGAAATGAGGGAGTATCGGATTCAGAATGGTCCATCACTGATATTCCCATATCTTATCACTGAGCTGCGCCAACTTGGTGGGGTTCAGGAGGATCTGGGAGACAACTGGATAGATCCGGGAAAGCATATTAATCCATTGAAGAAAAGAGGAGAGGGCGGTGCCGTCAAAAGCAAGAAGAGAAAGTTGAGATATTCTTCTTAGACCGAGCAGGGTAGCCATCCATCATCTTCTGCAGGAGGACCATTTGCTATGCTTTCCGAGGAAATGCGGCTGATTCGCGACCTAGTAGCTGGACTTTCACACGGACCTGGGGAGACATCTGAGGGACCCTCTGTATGCATTTTAAAGAAAGAATTTCAAAAGTATCTTGATGATCAGAAGAAGTAGGGGGATCACCTTAAGAAGCTGGAGAAGGCATATATTGATTTGGCCATGACACACGGTACTTTGAGCACTTCTTATGAGAAACTGGAAAGTGCACACACGAGGGTGAAGAAAAGGGAGAAGAAGAGAGATAAATTCTTCACCCGCATGTTGAAGGGGTGTAAAGGGGCTGTGGAAAGTTCTAAAGCCTCAAGAGCAAGTGCCATCGACCGAGCCGAAAGATGATGATGATGCTCCAGTTCATTGGTCCGAGGAAAAAGAGGAGGAGGAGGATGCAACTGAGTCCGACAACGTGGAGAGCACTTGATGCAGTATTCAGGGAGTACTTTTCACCATTTTACTCTATTCTGTTTAGTTGCATTGGGGACATTACAACATTTCTAGTTGGGGGTGGCTTCTTGTATAACTGTGGATATGGTAGATTGATATTTTATTTTCATGTGATGTTATTTTGTTTTCATGTGATGTGTTATATTAGTATGTTTACTAGCTTCTTAAATTTTTGTTTTTATATATAGTATGTTTTATTGACTTGATATTTATTAGCTTCTTGATTTTTTAATAGTATGTTTTATTTTGGTGGCGATATCCTTGGTTTTCTTTTTACCACGGTTCTTTTTCCGAGGATGCTAATTTATTTTTGAACTGGGTAATTTTTGATAAATTTTTGTGTCGACTTTTCCCGATGATGGATAGCTAGGAGACTTTCTTAAGGGAATTAGACTTGTAGTTTAGATACAATTTTTGTTAATTTAGGAAGAATAAGTGGTATGAGTTGGGGTTTGTGCCCATTGGCCAATTTGTGGCTTGCTTGGTACCAACATGATTTAAACCTCAGCATATGAATTCTTGATCTTTAAAAAAAATCATTGTCATGATTTTTGGACTCAATTTGTAGTGACCCGATCGGTCGTTTTGAGCTCCAGCGCGTCGTTCAGCGGTTTGAGGCATTGAGTAGCTTCACTTCAGGTATTATGACTTGTGACCGTGCTCGGAATTGAATTTTGGGAAGTTCGAAGTTGATTTGGAAAGAAACTTCTAGTTTCGGAAGCCTTAAGTTGGAAGAATTGATTAAGGTTTTATTTTTGAATAAACGACCTCAGAATTGGGATTGGAAGGTTCCAACAAGTTTGTATGATGATTTTGGACTTGGGCGTATGTCCAGACCGAGTTTTGGATGACTCGGGAGCGTTTCGACGCCTATTGTGGAAGTTGACATTTTGGAAGGATTTCGTAAATTTGGGTTGGAGTGCATTTCAATGCTATCGATGTCCTTTTGGGATTCTAAGTCTGAGAATAGCTCTGTATGGTGTTCTGGTATTGGGAGCGCGTCCAGAAGTGGAGTTGGAGGTCCGTAGGTCATTTCAGAGTAATTTGGCGAAAGTTAGAAATTTGAAGGTTTTTGAAGAGTTTGACCGGGAGTGAAATTTATGATATCGGGGTCGGATTCCGATTCCGTAAGTTGGAGAAGGGTCCGTAATGTCAATTATGACTTGTGTGCAAAATTTGAGGTCAATCGGATGTGATTTGATATGTTTCGGCATCGAAGGTAGAAGTTTGAAGCATCAAAGTTCATTAGGTTTGAATTGGAGGGTGATTCATAGTTTCGATGTTGTTTGATGTGATTTGAAGGCTCGACTGAGTTCGTAATGTGTTATGGGACGTGTTGGTATAATTGGTTGAGGTCCCGATCCGGATGGTAAACGGATCGAGTTGGGACTTGGAAGAAGGGTTGAGGGCTGCTGTCATCTGGTGTAACCGCACCTACGAGGTTTTGGCTGCAGGTACGGAGGGCGCATAAGCCACATAGGAGCCGCATAAGCGGAGCAGGTTGCCCAGGTGAAGGACTGTAGGTGCAGAGTTATGGCCGCATCTGCACAAGCGCAACAACGGAGGGTTGAGCGTAAAAGCGGAAGAAGGCGCAGAAGCGGAAGGGGTACGCATATGCGAAGCCGCCGGTGTGGCTACTGTTCCGTAGTTACGAAAATGGCGCTGGGCAGAATGGTTTTAAGAGTGATATTTGGCTCTTCTTCTCTCATTTCTCACTTGGTTGGGGCGATATTGGAGAGCTCCAAAGGGAGATTTTCATCAAGCAACACAAGGTAAGTGATTCCCACTTATTATAAGTTAAATACATAGATTCTATGAGGATTTAAGCATGAAAATTAGTAGAAATTGTGGGGGATTTTGGTAGAAAACCTAGAATTTGGTACTTTGGATTTTGACTAAGAATTTGGGAATTTAATTGGAAATAAATTATATATTTGAGTTCGTGGGGTTATGGGTAAAGTTTATCTTCGAAATTTTTTGGAATCCGGGTACGTGGGCCCGAGGGTGTTTTTATCGACTTTTCGAACGGAGTTGGGAATTGTTATAAAAAGGATTTAAATGAGTATTTGAGTATATATTTATGGAATTTCTCAATTTTTGACTAGTTTCGGAGTGTTGGGCGTCGGTCTGAGTTGTCGGAAGGCCTTGGGAGCCGGTTATGGAATTTCGGAGCGAGGTAAGTCTCCTTTCTAATCTTGTAAGAGGGAAATAACCCCATAGGTGAAATAATACGATATGTGCTTCTATTTGTGGGAGCTATGTACGCACGAGGTGACGAGAGCCCGTGTGTAGCTACTATTATGCTAAATCCGGGTAGTCTAGGACCAAAATCATGCTATACTTGTGATATTTGTAGCCTTATTGTTAATCTAAATTTCTTAAATCATATTGAACTTGGTTAATGAATTTTTAAAAGGTTAAACTTCATTTTTCTTGACCGTTAAATGATAATGGACATTTCCTTGGATAATTGCTCCTTAAAGAATTCTTGATTGACTGTTGAATGTGTTTATCTTTTGTGGAGCCGGCCGAACGCTTCAGCAGATTTAATAGATGCATCTATGGTTCGCGCCGTTCGACCTTCGGCAGTGCACAATTTAAATATTTATGTTGGAGTGGGCCGTACAACCTTGGCATGATTTGCGCATGATTGAATTGATTGCTTTGGAATTTACAATAAATGATATTGCCTCCTTGGCTTGAATAAATTGTTAAATAATGGAAAATAAATTTGGTGATTTCTTAATTATAAAAGAACTGCTTACCTACTTAAAATATTGAGCTTGCAACCATTTTATATAATCCATACTTAATTATACCATAGATATCCTATTTATAGCCCATAGTAAGTGTCGAATTCGACCCCTCGTCACTACTTCTTCGAGGTTAGGCGAGATACTTACTAGGTATGCGTTGATTTACATACTCATACTATACTTGCTGTACATTTTGTGCTGGTACATATATGTTTAGTGGTCTTGTGGCGCAGAGGCACGGTAATGGCAGGGACTTAGGTGAGCTGCATTCTATACTACGATCCGCAGCCAACAGAGTCTCCTTCAAAGTACTTACATTTTTCCTATCCAATTTGTATTCCGGACAGCTGTTGTATTTTATTTTATATTCCTAGCTAATGCTAATGTACTTGTGACACCGGGTTTTGGGATGATTATGTGTTGTTCTATATTGAATTTGTTAAAAGTATTATTATTTACTCTGTAAATCCCCATTCTTTACTATTTGAATTGAGGAAAATATGATTTCAAAAGTAACAAAATGAGAACTCAATTAAGTATTTATTGTTGGCTTGCCTGATAGTGGTGTCCGGCGCCATCACGACCTTTATGGATTTTGGGTTGTGGCACAATTTTGGCTCTTTGATTCACTAAATAGTTTCTTAGGTTATATGTGACTTCTTTGAGTTCATTGGTTTCATTTGGATTTTGGATTTTTATTCTGCTAGAGTTTTCATGTGTCATGTGTGGGGAGATTTATTGTGAGTTCTTTTGCATCATTTGTAGTCTAGAACTTGCCCAGAATGTGCTTCAAGGCGAAATCCTAGACTAATTTGGGTTGAAAAATGATGTTAGGCCTTCCTTGAAAAATGTGTTTAATATCGTTTACTTCTATTTTATAGGTTCTATGTGATTTAGAAGTAATCATGAAGAAACCAAGTGAAAACGAGTTAAAAAGAAGTTGAAAAGAAGAAAATCTAGAAAATGGCCTCAGATGTCGCAATTGCGACATAAATGTGGGAAATGGGAAGATAGCAGCAATCGCAATTGCGATTAAGAAATCGCAAATGCGAAGTCAACCCAGTCAAGCAGTGTTCACAAATGCGAAAAAAGGGTCGCAAATGTGAAGTCAAACCAGACAGTCAACCTTCGCAAATGTGAAGTCTTTATTGCAAATGTGATAGTCAACAGGAAAGTCATAGTTCGCAAATGTGCACATAGCTTAGCAAATGCGAAGATCGCGCTTCAGTTCTGGGTACTTATGTAATTTCATGTTTTTTGGCCCCAAACCCTTTAATACACGACGTAGCTCATTTGTAAAATATCTTTGGCATATCTTTGACACATCTTGACAAGAGAACACCTACTTTGAAGCTAGGATTCTTGCACACACACTTGGGTCTTGAAGATTTGAAGCTTTTGATTTTGAATTTCTTACCCATTTATGTTTGTTTCTTCATTTCCTTGTTTTTATTGTATATCTAAGTGTTTAGTATTTATTACAAGACTTGACTCTTGTTTATGAAAATATTCATATTTAAAGTGTGGATTAAATATCTTGATGTGCTTATGTATTGAACGATTTTTATTCATTATGATGTGAGTTATTGTTTCTTTAATTATTCTTGTTCTTTAGTATTTCCAAAGGGATTATCTAACCCTAGGATTCGCCCATTAACTTCGAATTAATTTTGGGAAAGATAATTTGGAGTTGGGAAAGATTAATTAACAAGAACTTGAGGTTTTAACCCTCACTTTATAGATTCTACCTAGGGATAGGATTGAACTACTTATAGCCATATTCGGGTGTGCTTAATCTCTTAATTGTTTTAGGAATAATTCAATTAGGAAGTCTTGTTAGTATTCAGAAGAAGCTAATATAGAATTATTACTCGAGGCTAATTAACATAAACTCGCTCATATTTGTAAAATCGTGAAATACATTGGATCGTTACTTAGTGTAATTCTAAATGCATCCATGCTTGTATTTCTAAAAACATTTCTATGTGTTTGGCTTAGCATATCAAGTGATAATTCTCTTACACGCCTAATCGCTTACATATTGTTCTCTGTGGGATTCGACCCCGACTCATAGTTGGGTAAATTATATTGCATGTGACCGTGTCCATTTACTTTTTAGTAGTAGAATTGGACGTCATCAAATCAGGCCTAACCTCGGTAGAGTAATGACGAGGTCAGGTCAGGCCCTACTGGAAATAATAAAAGACAGGGTGAAAGTTTAATAATATAATAATAATAATAATGACAATGGAAATAATTCAGGTAAGTAGTATGTCACAATTCAACTACACAGAATAAGGGCAAATAATACCTCACACAAGAAAAACTGGAATTTATAAATTTAAAGAAAACACAAATAACCAAAAGCAAGTGCAGCCATAGAGAAATATCAACATAAATAAATTCACAATATCTTATTTCCTTATATCACCGCGGGAGCCTTCACATTTAATTTTAAAGGTAATTATTTTTTTCGAAATAGCATCCCGCGTTTTAGCCACCCTTATCACACCGCATGACTTCTAGTAGTTCCCCTACTAGCCGCGTGTATCAAGCCACCCTTATCCCACCGCATGCGTTTCAACACCCAGACCTTATACTACCGCATGCGCATCGATATCACAATTTGTACCTCAAGTGCCCAAATATATCAACTTGGCAAAATAAATCAACAACAACATTATTTTCCACAATAAGGAGCCCACGACTCAATCACAATGAATACAAAACCTCACAAAATATTTGGGAGTGAATAACTCAACAAAAATAATATTTCACAAATTTAACACCTTGCCTCAATACCAAATTTTTATGTCAAATACTTCATATTAATAATAATTCAATTAAGAAATTCAACATCCAAATAATGAGCACAAAATAAAAGAAACAAAGTTTCAACTAAACAGGTAAAGCAATTAGCAGAAAAAGGTAAGACAAATTTAAAATATAAAAATAGACTAATGATGATGAACATTACCGGGTAAAATAATTTAATTAATATGTAACAGAGATCTACACAATTTAAAACCAGAGTTTTCCACATTTATCCCGTGTACACACTCGTCACCTCGCGTATACGACTTTCAACACATCACAATTATCATATCAATACAAATCCTAAGGAAATTTTTCCCTACACAAGATTAGACAAGTCATTTACCTCAAACCACGCTCAATTAGTCAGTAAGAATGCCTTCCCCTCAATTTTTCGACTCCGATCGGCTCGAATCTAGTCATAATTAATTCGATTCAGTCAATACAAATTATAGGAATAAATTTCATATGAAAATATAAATTTTCCAACAAAATCCGAAATTTTACCCAAAAATAACCCGTGGGGACCATGTCTCGGAACCCAACAAAATTTACAAAATATGAACGCCCATTCAACCACGAGTTCAACCATACCAAAATTACTATATTCTAACATCAACTCGACCTTCAAATCCTCAAATCTAAATTTCAAATCCCTAGGCCCAAATCCTCGAATTTCACCTAAAAACATGTAAGTTAGTCGAAATACAGATGATAATTAAATATTATTGACTAACAATGATCACAAGTGACTTACCTTAAGTTTTCCCATGAATTCTTGCTCAAAAGTCGCCCCAACCCGTACTTGAAATGTCCAAAAATGAGAAACATCTCAGAACCCCTCTGTTTTTTAACACTGCTAGTGTTTCCGCATCTGCGATGCACTTGGCCGCATATGCGGTCTCGTAGATGCGAGGGTGGAGGTCTCTTTAGCGGTTGGCTCGCTTCTGCGGACAAGAGTCTTCTTCTGCGGACTCGCTTCTACGGTCCAAGGCCCCCTTAGCCCAGGCCGCATCTGCGACCATTGCGTCGCTTCTGCGGTCGCACTTCTGCGATGCCTCATCCTCTTCTACGGACCATCTGCTTCTGTGATGCCAGGCTCGCTTCTGCGAGCACGCACATGCGAGCCAAATTCTGCAGGTGCGATTGCATCAGTAGGCAGCAGCAAGTTTCAATTGTTGTAAGTTCAAATTTGAACCGTTAACCATCTGAAACTCACCCGAGGCCCCTGGGACCTCAACCAAATACACCAACAAGTCCTCAAACATCATACAAACTTAGTCAAAACCTCAAATTATATTAAACAACGCTAAAACCACAAATCATACTCCAATTCAAACTTAAATAAAACTTAGAAATTCCAACTTCTATATTCGATGTCGAAACCTATCAAATCAAGTCCGATTGATCTCAAATTTTGCACACATGTCATAAATGACATAACAGACCTATTTCAAATTTCCAAAATTTGATTCCGACCCCGATATCAAAAAGTCAACTCCCCGGTCAAACTTCCAAACGTAAATTTCTATTTTAGCAATTTCAAGCCTAATTTAACTACGGGCTTCCGATTAAAATTCTGGACACGTTCCTAAGTCCAAAATCACCATACAGAGATATTGGAATCATCCAAATTCTATTTCGAGGTTGTTTTCACATCAGTCAAAATTCGGTCAACCATTTCAACTTAAGCTTTCAACCTTGAGACTAAGTGTCTCAATTCATTCCGAAATATTTTCGAACCCGAACTGACTACCCCGGCAAGTCATATAACAACTATAAAGTACAAAATGAACAGTAAATGGCGGAATGGTGCTACAACTCTTAAAACGATTGGCCGGGTTGTTACACATGCCTTGCGGGGATGGTTAGTTCGAGATTTGGAAGGGTTCGGGTTATAATCGGAATACTCGTTCCTTAAGGTTGGCTAAAAGGGCTAAGTTTGACTTGTGTCAATGTTTTGTGTAGACGACTTTGGAACCGAGATTTGACGGTTCCAATAGGTTTGTATGATGATTTTGGACTTGGGCGTATGTTCAAATCAGGTTTTGGATGATCTGGGAACGTTTCGGCGCTTAATATTGATAGTTGGCACCTTGAAGGTTTTAAAGTTCTTTAAATTTGGTTTAGAGTAGATTTTTGTATTATCGAGGTCCGTTTGAGATTCCGAGCCTGGGAATAGTTATGTATGGTGATTTAATACTTGCGTGAAAAATTTGGAGTCATTCTGAGTAATTTAAGTATGTTTCGGCGCGTTCGGAGTAAGTTGGAAGAACCTGAAGCTTATAAGTTGATCCAATTTTGTTTGGGTGTAATTCTTAGTTTTGATGTTGTTTTCTGCGTTCTGATGGCTCGAGCAAGTTCGTCTCCTATTTACGAACTTGTTGGTATATTTGGACGAGGCTTTAGGGGCCTCGGGTGCAATCCGAATGATGCATGGATTGAGTTAGGACTCAAATAGGGTTGCTGGTGCACCAGTTCTGGTGTGCCCACACCTGCGAGCTTTTGGCCGCAGGTGCGAGCTCACAAATGCATGATTTTTGCCGCAGAAGTGGATTGGGAGCAGTTGGCTAGTGGTCCGCATAAGCGAAGAGGAGTGCGCATAAGCGGACTCGCTTCTGCGATGAGGAGCTGCAGGAGCGAGAAGGCCGCAGATGCACTTCCCTAACCGCAGAAGCGGGATCACGACCGCAGAAGTGGCCAGCGCTGGGCCTGGTGAATTCCGCAGAAGCGGACCCAGTTCCGCAGAAGCGGTACCGCAGATGTGGCCCAGTGACCGCAAGTGCGAAATCGCTGGAGGCAGAATGGTTCATTTAATGCGGGATAGGGCTATTTTGGCTCACTTTCTTTCATCTCTTAGGCGATTTTGGAGCTCTTGGAGAGGAGTTTTAACCTAGCACTTTGAGGTAAGTAATTTCTATACAATGTGAGTTAAATACATACATTATAGGTAGGTTTTAACATGTAAAAATTGTGAAAATCATGGGTTTAGATGAAAAACCTAAATTTTGATAAAAATGGGATTTAACCACGAAAATGGTTATGTAATTGAGTGAAAACTATATATTTGAGTTCGTGAGGTTATGGTTAATAACTTTCTTCCAATTTGGGTTGGGTAACTGCTCTAATAGTTAAATTATAAAATTTTGAACATGTATTGATTAATTTATATAATATTTGACTAGTTTTGGGTCGTTTGACAACGAGTTGAGGATTTAAAGCATATCTGTGGATCGGGAGTGAGCTTGAGAACGAGGTAAGTTTCTTGCCTAACCTTGTAAGAGGGAACTCATCCCCTTAGTTGTATTTTGTTGTGAATTATATGTGTGGGGAGATACATTTGTACTAGGTGACGAGAGTTTGTGTGTAGCTATATATTCTATGTGATGCCCGAGTAGTCTTAGGCTTACACCATATTTTGTTTGCTCTATTATGTTGGTCATGCATATTAGTTGTCTTAACTAGAGCTGAGATTAAGAATTTTAAGATTTAAAGTCTCCCATTCAAATTTCTTATGTGTGGGGAAGAATGGAAGAATTTTATAATAACTTTGAGAAATCTATGTCCATTCGCGTCGCAAGTACTTCCGCGAGAGAGGTAAATTTACTCTACTCTCATGGGAGCGGGCCGTTCGCCTCAGCAGGTTAATGGATGCATTTATGGTTTGTACCATTCGACCCTCGGCAGTGCACACGGTATATACATATATTTTGGATCGGTCCGTACGACCTTGGCATAAATAGTGCGTAATAATACTTGGAGCCTAATCTTCTTGATATGATTTTATTGGCTTGAGAGGTTACAATTATTTAAATGATGAAAATTGACTTGGAATTTATTATTAGTGAAAGAAATATTTATTTATCGCTTGTTGTTTATGTCATTACTTTTTCGAGGTTAGACTAGATATTTACTGGGTACATGTTGTTTATGTACTTACGCTACACTTCTGCACTAACCGTGCAGGATCTGAGGCAAATGCATCTGGACTTTATCCCGGCACGCACTCCTGATACATCGAGACTTAGCGGTGAGCTACCTTCCGAGCCCGTTCTGTAGCACCCGAAGTCTTTCTTTGTATTTACTTTCTGTAAACTTTTATTTCAGACAGTAGTTTAGTGTTTTGTATATTCTACTAGTAGCTCATACACTTGTGACACCAGGTCTTGGAATTTTGCTAGTAGACACTTTGATTTTTGAGTATTTATTTCCCTACACTTAATCTTACAATTCGTTATGTTTTATTTTATTAAATTTTCTCATCTCTTACTTACGTAAAAATTGAAAAAAAATCAATTATTTCAAAAATGTTAAAAGAACAGATACACGGTTAGTTGAACGTCGTGACAGATTCTGCCGAATGTTGAACGTCCTTATGGACAGATTTTCACGACAATCCAATTTGTCCTTAACTTTAAAACTATCCAATTTCAAATTGGATTAAGTATTTACTAATATTTTCTATACAACTATTATATATATAAATATTAATTGGGAGTGCTAAATATATTTCACATATATACTTTAACCAAGAGATATAATTTAATTTTTTATTCCAAATATAAAACTTTAATTTGTCTACAATATTAATTATATCCTCTGTGCTAGTAAAGAATATAATAATATTTTATTTCGACTAATAATTTAATTTATTTGACTAATTAAATTTTTAGTTTAATTATCAAAAGGAATTCAGAATGCCAGAATATTTAATTTTGAAACAAATTTGATACATCTATAACAATATATAAACTAAAAACAGATTTTATACGACTAATTATATAGTATATAATTTTTTTTATAACTTATCTACAACTTCCATACATCATTTTTACCAGGTTAATGTAACGACCCGACTTGTCATTTTAAGAATTAACGTCCCGTTCAGCGACTTAAGATCCCGAGCAACTCCGTAATGTGTATTATGACTTGCGTGGGTGATCGAGTTTGATTTTCAGAAGATTTGAAATTTATTTGAAAGAACAATTCTCATTTTGCAGCTTTAATGAAAAGAGTTGATCGGAGTTTGACTTTTGAGGAAACGACTATGGAATGGAATTTTGATGATTCCAATAGTTTCGTATAGTGATTTCGGACTTCGGCGTATGTCCAGAATTGGATTTGGAAGTCCGTAGGTCAATTCGACGCATTTTGGCGAAAGTTGGAAAATGGAAGATTTTTAGAAAGTTTGACCGGGGAGTTGACTTTTCGATATCGGGGTCGGAATACAATTCTGAAAATTTTTATAGGTCCGTTATGTTATTTATGACTTGTCTGCAAAATTTGATGTCAATCGGACTCGATTTGATAGGTTTCGGCATTAAATGTGCTACACCCCATGTTTTTATACGTGAAAGTACACCATAAGTAAATTGATGAAAGCTCGAAAATGAGATGTTACTCCCGCATTTTCGTACGTAAAAGTTTCATCGTGAGTTAATCGACGTAAACTCGGGAAAGAGATTATTTTGAGATTATAAGTATTATGCTATTTCAAACAAGCATGTTTTCATACGTGAAAGTACGCCACAAGTAAACTGATGAAAGCTCGGAAATGAGATGTTACATTCCGCATATTCGTACGTTAAAGTTTCATCGTAAGTCAATCGACATAAACTCGGGAATGAGATTATTTTGAGATTATAAGTATTATGCTATTTCAAACAAGTGATGAGTAAATTCGTGAAGGTGAGAGGGTAAGCAAATCGAAGAAAATGAATTTCGTCGAAGTTTGACATTTTGAGATAAAATATGGTCCAAGCTACAATACCCCGTATTTATGGACTTGTGCCATACATGGTACCACATAACCATGATAGTGAGGTGTATAAGGTATGTTAAAAGTGAGTAATATTTTAAGTAATTTGAGATAATTCTTAATTATGTGGGTAATTGGTTAATGAAAGATTAACTAGTTAATTAAGAAATTGGTGGGTGATTAATTAAGGCTTTTGGATAAGCCTTAACTTGGCAGCACCCCATACCCATTTAGTGACTCTTAAATTAGGTTGAAAGGTGGCACATTTAAGAGGGTTATGTGACACAAAGTCTTACTAGGTGGGGCCCACACCACCAAGACTTAAAAACTTCTCTAATTCACAAATGGAGATGTTTACATCTAAGTTAAGGAAAAAGGCTTCAGCAAAGATGAAAATTTGCATTAGTAACGTGAGTCGCTTCAACCTTTCAAAATCACTTAAGAGAGATACTTGTATCTCTACAAGATAATGAAGGGAAACATCATAAAATTCATACGAAGATGTTATTATGTAATGGAAGCGTGAATTTGCAAATTCCGAGGGAGCCCGGTACAATCTTTCTCAAGAATATCATACGGATTTTTTCCTACTCCAATCTTGCTGTTACGTGTTTTATAGCGATTGACGTGTGTTAGAGGGATTGTCAAGAGAATAGGCTCAGGTATGTTAAGGCTATACCTTCTTTCTTTTTGCCATGATCCATACGATACAAACAAAACGAGAAAATGCACAACTTTCATAAATGACTCTATTCGTAAAAATACTAGAGGTTCCTATGTTCTTGATTCCCCATATGTCTTATTATTCTATTGTCTGTTCATGGGTCTTAGAAATACTACAGTTGATAAATTTTATTTCATGATATTAATCAGAGGCATAATGGTCTTATGACGTCCCGAGAGATTTTATTGACGTACTTCTCATGCATTGCATTCATTTATACATGCACATTGACCCATGACCAGATGATATTATATACGCGTATATATATGTATATATATGTATATGGAATATGGAAAAAGGTTACGACGTTATATACGCACCCCCACCTGATCAGCTAGTATACGTTGATGATTTGCCCACAGTGGCCGAGATGATATGATGGGACGCCCTCAGAGGCTTGATGATGTTATGAAATCATATACCTAAGCATGGTATGACATTTATACGCATATGCATGGCATTATAAATATTAATCATCCACAGAGTTATTCGTACTTACATGTCGCATTTTTTACTCCATGTTTCTCTTATATCTATTATTTACTGATTTTCATTACTTACATACTCGTTACATTATTTGTACTGACGTTCCTTTTTCCTGGGGACGCTGTGTTTCATGCCCGCAGGTCCCGATAGACAGGTTGAGAGTCCTCCAAGTAGGCTATCAGCTCAGCGGAAGGTGTTGGTGCGCTCTATTTGCTCCGGAGTTGCTTATTGGGTGACTATAATTAGGACATGTATTGATTGGTATGGCGGTTCCCAGTTCCGACCTTTATGATACTTATGTACTCTTAGAGGCTTGTAGACAGATGTCATGTATACGGATACTTGTATGGCCTTGTCGGCCTATGTTTTGAGTTTACAAATGATCATGTTGGCCTTATAGGCCCGTATGTCACGTATGTAAGTTTTTATATCAAGTTGGGTTGTTCTATGCCGAGTATTCTCTCATGTTTATTCTACTTATCTCACGACAGCCTCTCCGGCTCATTTATCTATGATAGTATGATACGAAAGATATATTAGGTTGGTACTCGATTGAGTAAGGTACCGGGTGCCCATCGCGACGTATCGGTTTGGGTCGTGACCCATCGGTTTGGGTCGTGACAAAAGTGGTATCAGAGCAGTTCTATCCTAGGGAGTCTACAAGCCGTGTCTAGTAGAGTCTTGTTTATGAGTGTGTTGTGCACCACACTTATAAGCAGGAGGCTACAAGTCATTTAGGACTGTCACTCTTTCTTCTTACTCTAGATCGTGTGGTAGAGCTCAGTTGTAAGAACTCAATTTCCTAAACTCTATCTTATTCATAATATGACGATTCCTACATCTAGAAAGACGATTGGTAAGAGATTACATGTGACTGTGGCCGTGGAAGAGTTAGGTCAGAGGAACTCGATTTTGCATCATGCTTATGATGAGTAAATGTGAGGTCTTCAGCAGAACATGTGTGTACTAAGACGTGCAAGCTTTTTGATAAGGAGCCTTAAGGTAAGAATACCTATCCACCCATACAGTGAAAAGTAATGAGAGATTCAAAAGGTAGATACAAGTTTCAACAAATAAAAGAAGCAAGATGAAGAAGGGTACGAGACGCCCAGTCAATGGAGATTATCAGTATTTACAATTCAGGCAGAGAAATATAAGCCTTTTGAGTTACCTTCAACAATAACAGATGTATGTACAATCGACCACACCCATCTCAGATATTCCCTATGGGAGCTTGCAAATATGGTTTAAAAGGAGTACGGGATATCAGGATCTGGCTGGGGTTAGAGTAACCCAAAATGATGGATGGATTATTTGCGTTAGTTGACATTTCCGAAGGATATTGCAAATGTGCTGATAGATCTCCTTGTGAGACACCCAGATGGTGCACTCTAAAATAGTACAACTAGATATGAGTACTACAAAGATAGGCACTGAAATTCTGGAAGGGATAAATATTACCTTAGTATGGCCCCGTCTCTAGTAGAGAGAGAATGTTAGGCAACCTGAAGAGCCAGTGGATGGAACAAGGGGAACTAAAAGCAAAAGAATGTCTTGTTGAAATTTTCAGAATAAAGTAATAGACAGAAATATTAGCAGGGAAATAAGAATAGAGATAATGAAGTATTATGAGTAAAATGTGATACATGGATGACAATGATAGAAAACAAATGACAGTATCACAGAGTCTATAGTCAAGGGAAGGAAAAGATGAGAGGTGACAGGCTTTGAGACAACAAAAGAGTATAGGCCATAAAGTCGTATCCTCATTTCAAGAAATAAGTTCGTGACTCCAACACGACTACCAAAAGGAAAAGTTAGACCCCAGAGTAATACAAATCAGTATGGGCTGGTGAACAAGATAAACTAAACATGAATTAGGGACTGAGTCATTTGATAATAGTCAGCATCATGAGAATTTCATATTGCGTTCCGGCGATAATAGAATGGACGACAGAAGAATAACCTTTAAAGGTCATTAAGGAAGATGCTTCCCTAAAGCAAGCAATGTGAGCAAAGTTAAGCTTAAGGGACTATGTGTGCCAGTTATACTAAGTGTCACCCTCGTGAGTAAGGAATTTAGTTATCCTTGGTACAGAAGGATTAACGCAAGGCGAGTAAGGGTCATCGATGATGTTAAAAGACGCCAAAGATGAAGAGGTAAAACATCTATAGGTAGATCATCATAGCTCTAAATCTTACTACTCCCCTAAAGGGGGGAATATGGAGTTATGTGGCATTAAGTCAAAATTAAGTGGTTTTAGTAACTATGGAATGGTAAAGGGAGAATGCGATAAAAATGAGAAAGGGGTGAGGTTGCACTCATTCAAATCCTACAGATATGCAACGATTCCAGAACATCATTCAAACACGACGTCAAGGAGAGGAAGTAAGGGTTCCTGCCGAGATGTTATTAATAGATAAGGAGTCAGTGCGAGACGTAAGTTAGGACAAAGGAAATAATTCAAGAAAGATTACGCGGAATGTTGATATAAGAATGGACCAACGAATAGTTAGTAGTTGATTCAGGAAGAGCCTAGTTAAGGCTAGACAAGAGGATATAGACAAATCAACAGATCATGCAAGATAAACATAGTGAACCCCAACATGGGGAATTCAGTCTCGCAGGTATGACATCGTGATCCTTGAGAAATATTCAGATAGGAGTTGGGGTAGTTAAAGGTACAATATGAGTGTTACAGAAATAAAAGAGAGTGTCACTGGGAAGACAGTCAAAATATCAGTTCATAAGCAACCCTACAAGCACAAGGGCACGGAGGTAAGTAACTACGGATAATTATAGGCGAGGAAGGACATCAAAAACATTTCGTCGAGTATACGATGTAATGAGTTCGCAGCTTTACAAGAGTCAGAGGGTCTTCCCTAAATACTACAATGAAAGACTAGCTGAGAAAATAAGAAAAAAGGCTTCAACCTAAGCACAGTGGCCTAAAGAGGAAATGGTCTTGTAACAACAGTCTCACTACAACATTGCATGCACTCCATAAGAAAGTGGCACCTACCGTGGCTAGTGAACGGGAAGTAAAATCAAAAGTATTATTCGAGGCCATATGAGTTGCACAAAAATTCCGGCATGCATGGGAACTAAGATAAGCTAATTATGCACGCAACAAGGGGGCAAAAAAACCAGAAAAAGTAATAGCTTACGTTTAAAGAAAGCTGAGAAGGAACGAAAGAAATTATTCGATCAATGACCCAAATTTAGTTATGTTATGAAATCACTTAAGAGTTCGGAGTATTATCCATTCAGCATATATGTTGACAATCATACATTCGTAGAAGACTCTCGTATAAGTTAAAAGAAAGAATTGAGTCCAGGTCATAGATAAAGGGATTGAATTGTTAGATGATGGTATCACGGATATTCCATAGCATCTATGAAAGACTAAAGTAATAACTAATACTATGAGCCGCAAATCGAAATATAGATTAAGCCTACATAAAGGCTGATCAGAAGAAAGAGGAAACTAAAGAGTTACATCAATGAAGTAAATCAGGAGTCTGATTATTGGACCCAGAAAATTATAGACATCATGATTGAGAACATTGCAGAATCACATTTAATATCAGAGGTACACGAGAGATAGTATAACAATCTTATTCTATAACGGCCCTATGTTAGAGCCAATTAGTAAAGTGTCAGCATCATAAGAAGTCAGTATGAAGCTCCCACCAAATTGTGTATGCACCGGAGTTGCAAGTATTATAATAGAGCTTCAACTTGTGGATGTGAATTATACCTATGTGAAAGGAAAGTCATGAAGGATATAGAAGATATGATGTGAGATTTTAAGGTAAGTAAGGTAAAGGTGAACAACGTACGAGATACTCACATGCAGAAGGTTATGTATAGTCCATACTTCGGATAGAAGGCTAGAAGCACTGGGATTCAATATCCAGGAATGATAGCAGCATCATCAGTGGCATATTTTCTAGCCTATGGTTTCTAGGTATCGAGAAGTCTAATTAAGAGAGTGAAGAAGAGTTAGAGACGATGCGATGTCTCGCTTGATGTTCCAGGATGACATAAGGAAATCTATGATGCAAGTAAGTTGAAGGAAGGTTGCGAGTAGTGTAAATAGATATGTGTAGGTCACAAGCTAAAGTATGGTAAAAAAACAAAGTTTTAGGAAGACAGGAGAAAGGATAAGAAAGGGCGAGTGAGAATGTGACGAGAATGGATAAATCATCGGGATTAAGCCCATGAAAACAAAAGATCTGATGGTTTGTCTAAGTTATAGAAAGCTCAGTATAGCCTGAATGAACTCAAAGGAGTCTAAGGCTAGTAACATTTATAAGAGATGGAATGTTGCCCTGATAGTAGAATAAGGGTGTAATTATGATAGATTAAGGATGACGTTTGGACCTTCGATTGGGTAATGATTTGAAAAAACTAAAAGGATTTCATGGACGACACGGGATTATAATACCCTCAAAAGATGAATCACATTGGAATGCTATGAAATACAATTATGGAAGTATTGTATCGCCCCTAGGTGGATCAGTCTAATCATTTCAGATTTTCCCCAAGGAGACGTGAGCCCTAGCGGAAATGTTACATAAAAGGCTAAGTTATCAGTAGTAGATTGCAGATCAACATTGAGGTGAATCAACAATGGATGGATAAATGTCAAAAAGTATGAGATGAGATTAGGCCATCATTCTTAAGATGAACAGTAATGAGGAAGCATTAAAAGACTTAGATTTATACATATAGGATAAGCAACTAGAGTAACCTGGAGTTTGGTAGCAGACCTGAGTAACAATAAATCGATGTAAGAGTTATGGTATAGTATAACCTACCTAAATGCAATAAAGTCATACAGATGGATAACCAGGTCTATGAAATAAGATATAGCAATATTCGTAAGTTCAACAAAGTACCGAGCGAAGAACTTCAGTATACCTATAGATGTCCAGAGGGACATCTTGTCAAGATCTGTATATGTTTACAAAGTGAGGCCTAGAGATTGGCAAAAAGACTGGAGGAAAAAGGAGAGAAGAATCGCATAGGCGCACTCACAAGGTCAGAGTCGTACAGGATGCATGATAGAAGGTAGCAACAGTTACGAGATTGGAAGGATTCCGACCACAAGTCGTGGTGTGAGAAAGAGGCCTAAAGGGGGGAATGCCTTGGCATTTGTATTTATTTACAAAAAAGTTGCCTAGATGGCAAGGAGAGTACTAATGTATTCGCAAGAGCTATAGGTTATGATAAAGATAAGTGCATCAGTCAACATTCGAAGATGAATGTTCCAAAGGGGGGAATGATGTTACACCCCATGTTTTCATACGTGAAAGTACGCCATTAGTAAATTAATGAAAGCTCGGAAATGAGATGTTACTTCCTGCATTTTCGTACGTTAAATTTTCATCGTAAGTAAATCGATGTGAACTGAGGGCCTCTATCTGATATGACGGAAACAGGCACACTGTGCATTTGAACTATCTCCCTAATATAAATCTGGGCAATTTCTATGAAGTATATGTAGTCACAATTGAATGAAGTGTGCCGACTTGGTCAATCTGTCAACAATGACCCAAACTGCATCAAACTTCCGCAAGGTCCGGGGCAATCCAACTACGAAGTCCATAGTGATGCGCTCCCATTTCCACTTAGGTATAGTCATCTGCTGAAGTAGGCCACCTGGCCTTTGGTGCTCATACTTGATCTGCTGGCAATTTAGACACCTAGATACATACTCCACTATGTCTTTCTTCATCTGCCGCCACCAATAATGCTATCTCAGGTCACAATAAATCTTCGTAGCACCTGGATGAATAGAATACCGAGAACTGTGTGCCTCCTCTAGAATCCTGTCCCTCAAGCCATCAACATTAGGAACACATAGACGACCCTGGAGTCGCAGAACACCATCCCCGCCAATAGAAACTTCTTTGGCACCACCCTATAGTACTGTCTCTCTAAGAACTGCCAAGTGTGGATCATCAAACTGTCGGGCCTTGATCTGCCCCAATAATGAAGACTGAACAACAACACATGCAAGAACTCGGCTGGGCTCTCAAATATCCAACCTCACAAATCTGTTAGCCAAGGACTGAATGTCCAAAGCTAGTGGCCTCTCCTCCGCGAAAATAAATGCCAAGCTACCCATACTCCCTGCCTTCCTGCTTAAGGCATCCCCGACCACATTTGCCTTGTCACGACCCAATTCCATGTCAGGCAGTGATGGCGTCCCGCACCGTTGCTGGACAAGTCAACAATGAACAACTTTGTGATTTCCCATTTTTGTTTATTAAGCAATTTCAACATTTAGCTTTTCTTACATTTAAAGCATTTGATAAATAAAGGATTTTTAAGGTAAATAAACGGAAATATCTAAAAACAGTTATAACTATTGAATTACAACCCAAAAATCAAAGTCTACTAATACGTGCCAAGATCTGGTATCACAAGTGTGTGGGAAACTAGTAGAATATACAAAAGATGACTATCCTACTATCTGAAATAGAATAGACAGATAAAAATAAAAGAGAAACTCCGGCATGCTGCTGAACGGCTCATAAGGGGAAGCTCACCGTGAAGTCTGGGTCCAAGCTCAGGTATGCGCTCCGGCGGGTAACTAGATGCACCAGCCTCAGATCCTATACAATTAAGTACAGAAGCGTACTATGAGTACATAAATAATATGTACCCAGTAAGTATCCCGCCTAACCTCGAAGAAGTAGTGACGAAGGGTTGACTGGACACTTACTAGGGCCAGTAATAATGTAATTAAAGTGTTATGCTAAGAATAGATATCATGAATAATTCTTTCAGTTCAATAACAAGAAGAGATTCTCTGGCATAGCGGCATGAACTCTCCGGCATGGCACTAAAATAGGAGCTGGAAGAACCCTGGTGACCTGAGTACCCACTGGAAGAACCCTGGAGGGCTGGTGGGCGGTAAGAATTCTCTGGCATAGCGCTGAAATAGGGGAGCGCTGGAGCACCTCGAGGAAGTGGTGGTGATGAATATGGGGCCCTACTAGGTTGACCCCTCCCAAACAGACCCTTTCCCCTAGCCGGGGCACCTCTAAACTCTCTAGAGAAACGTGCCCTCTTGTCCTACTACATCTACTCTCTCCCCCTCTGATGGTTGCCCTCAATCCTCCGAGCAATCTCCACTACCAGCTGATAAGAAGTCCCCATCTCAACCTCTCGGGCCATATTGGCCTTAATACTGGAGTGCAGCCCCGCTACAAACCTCCGCACTCTCTCTACATTCGTAGGAAGTATCATAAGTGCATGGCGAGACAACTCAGAAAACCTCACCTCATAGTCGGTCACTGACATCTGACCCTGCTCAAGCTGCTCAAACTGATACCGCAACTCTTCACTCTTGGAGGGTGGAATATACTCATTTAGAAAAGCTGTATGAACTGGATCCAAGTCATGGTAGGAGAACCCTCTGGTCTGCTAAGAGGATAAGACTGCCACCATCTACGGGCCCTGCCCTCCAGCTGGAAAGTAGTGAAGTCAACCCCATGAGACTCCAATATCCTCATGTTGTGCAATCTGTCCCTGCACCTATCAATGAAATCCTGGGCATCCTCATGACGCTCGCCTCCGAAGACAGGAGGGTGTAACCTAGTCCATCTGTCTAATAACTTATACGGATCGCCGTCTGCAACCGGTCTAGGCTCAGGTGCAGCCGCCGTAACTGGCTGGGCTCCGCCCACGGGTAGTGCACCAGGAGTCTAATATACCGCAACTGCGTGCCCAGGAGCCTGAGCAGTAGGGGTCTGTTCTCCCCTTTCTGCCTGAGATGTGGCTGGGTCTGCTGGAAATAAACCAGCCTGAGTTATGGTGCCCATGAACCGCATCATACGGCCCATGACTTCCTAAAAGCCCGATATTGTCATGAAATCTACTGTGGCTGACTCTGCGGCAGGCACCTCTCCCTGCTCCTCAATAATGGGATCCTTCACTGGATCCGCTGGTGTTGATACTGGGGAAGCTCTGGGATGCCCTCGTCCCCTACCTCGGGTCGGTGCCCTCCCCAGCCTCTAGCAACGGGGGGAGCAACTCCTCCTGGGTCTGGAACATCTGTCGGACGCGTCCTCACCATCTGTGAGAGAATAGAAGAAGGAAATTTAGTATACCATCAATTGCACGATAAGAGATGAATAATAAGTAGTTTCCATACACCCCATAGCCTCTCGAAGATAAGTACAGACGTCTCCGCACCGATCCTCTAGACTCTACTTGGCCAGCCCATAACTTGTGTGACCCACCTGAACCTAGTGCTCTGATACCATGTTGTCACGACCCAACTCCATTTCAGGCCGTGATGGCGTCCATCACCTTTGCTGGACAAGACAACAGAGAACAACTTTATGATTTCCCATTTTTGTATATTAAGAAATTCTAACATTTAGCTTTATTTACATTTAAAGCATTTGATAAATAAAGGATTTTTAAGGCAAACAAACGAAAACATCTAAAAGCAGTTATAACTATTGAATTACAACCCAAAAATCAAAGTCTACTAATACGTGCCAAAAGCTGGTGTCACAAGTGTATGTGCAACTAGTAGAATATACAAAAGATGACTATCCTACTGTCTGAAACAGAATAGACAGATAAAAATAAAAGAGAAACTTCGGCATGCTGCTGAACGTCTTAGAAGGGGCAGCTCACCGTGAAGTCTCGGTCCAAGATCAGGTATGCGTGTCGGGCGGGTAACTAGATGCACCAACCTCAGATCCTGTATAATTAAGTACAGAAGCATAGTATGAGTACATAAACAATATGTACCCAGTAAGTATCACGCCTAACCTCGAAGAAGTAGTGACGAGGGGTCAACTGGACACATAATATGGCCAATAATAATGTAATTAAAGTGTTATGCTAAGTATAAATGTCATGAATAATTCTGACAGTTCAATAACAGGAAGAGATTAGTACTTCTTTCATAAATTTAAAATTTCAATTTCGATCATATCATTTAACCACTTACATTTTAAGGCATTTAAGCAGTATAAATCACGGATAGTTCCAAATAATTAACATGCACAATTATGCCAAGGTCGTACGGCCCGATCCAACAAAATATTTAAACTGTGCACTGCCGGAGGGTTGAACGGTGCGAACCATAGATGCATCTATTTATTACCGAGGCGCACGGCCCGATCCACAAATAACAATTATTTTCAAGAAAATACAAGTTTCTCATTTACAGTCAAATATCTCATACAAGCCTTCAAGTAAATGAATTTAACCTTATACAATTCTTTTATCAATTTCTATCATGACTAAGTGATTATATTAGCAAGTAAGGGAACAAACATTCCAAGTATAGCATGATACGGGTCCTAAACTACCCGAACAATAGCATACTAGTAGTTACGTACGGACTCTCATAATCTCGTACGTATGTAGCCCTCACAATTAGGTACAAATATTTATTTAATTCACCTATGGGGTTAATTCCCTCTTACAAGATTAGAAAGGAGACTTACCTCGTCTTAAAGCCTACTTCCCAATTCAAGAACGCGCTCAAACCTCCAAATTTGATGCCAAAGGACTCGAAGCTAGACAAACATTACATAAACTAATCAATCTATGCTCAAAAGTTCATAATTCCACCATTTAAGTGATTCCCCAACCTAAATTGCAAGATTCCTAAAATTCACCCCCGGGCCCATATACTCGAATTCTGTAAATCTTTTAAGAAAGTTGTTACCCATAACCTTATGAACATAAATATGATTTTTACTAAATTTCATAACAAATTTCGTGGTTAAATCTCTTTTTTTATCAAAAACCTAAGTTTTTCATCTAACCCATGAATTCTAAAAATTTACATGTTAAAATCTACACATAATCTATGTATTAAACTCACATTAGGTAGGAATTACTTACCCTCAATAGCTAGGTTGAAATCTCCCTTTTTGAAGCTCTAAAATCGCCCAAGTGTGTGAAAAAGGAGAGAAAAATGCCTAAGTCCCGTATTTAAAACAAGCTTCTGCCCAACTGTGACGCCCTTCTTCACAAACGTGGAAGAAGCCTCACGTTCATGAAATCCTACGCTGACTGAGCATCGCGAACGCGACAGCTCTTTTGCGAACGCGAAGAGCAAAGTTCACTGACCCTCCCTGGCCCCATTTCCCCTACGCGAAGGCCTAGGCTTACATGGCTTCGCGAACGTATGAGCCTGACCGCGAACGTGTGAGCCTGAACGCGAACATGAAGGGCCCACTATCCCAAATCCTTCTTCGTGAACGCAAAGAAGGAAACTAGAACTGGAAAATCTGGTTTCTCAGATTTAGCTACGGGCGGTCCGAATCACACCAGAGCTCCTCGGGACCCCGTCAAAAGGAACCAACAAGTCTGTAATCATATTACGGACCTACTCGAACTCTAGGGAACTCGTAAAACAACAACAAATTCAAGAATCACACCCCAAAACCAAATTGGATCAAACTTTGCACTTCAAGTTTCTAAATCGATCCGAACGCGTAGAATCATACTTAGACTACTCGGATTGACACCAAATGTTACGTGCAAGTATTAAATGACATTAAGGAACTATTCCATGTCTCAGAATTTTATTTGGACCTCAATATCACCAAAACCTGCTCCAAGCCAAATTTAAAGAACTTTTTAAAACTTTCAAGAACCAACTTTCACTATTAGGCGCCGAAACGCCCCCGGATCATCCAAAACCCGATTCAAACATACGCCCAAGTCCGAAATCATCATATGTCCTATTGGAATCGTCAAATACTAATTTCGATATCGTTTAATAAAAATGTTGACCGAAGTCAAACTTGGCCTTTTAAGCCAGCCTTAAGGAACCAAGGGTTCCGATTCCAACATAGACTCTTCCAATTCCCGAACCAACCATTCCCTCAAGTCATGAAATAGTAAAAGCATGTACGAGAAGTCTTATTTAGGGGAACAGGATTCTAGAAAGTAAAACGACCGGTCTGGTCATTACAAGAACAAGAATCGTTAAATTCCGAGTTCGTATGATAAAGTTAGAACCTTTTTAGTGAAACATAAATTGCTGGTCTAAACAGTTCTGGTGCGCAACTTTAGCGACCAGATTTGGAACTTTTAGTGACGGGAATTGGACTTATAGCGACCAGAATAGTATTTTTATTGGGCAGAAACTTAAGGACCAAAAATGGTCATTTCTTTCTTTTCGTTTTGGATTTTTGGAGCACGGTTCTTGAGCGATTTTGAGGATTTCTTCAAGACTTCAACTTGGGTAAGTATCCTATATCCAAAGAGATTATATTTCATAAATCCATGGTTATATTCATCATTTAATTCAGATTTAAGTGGAAGACATTGGGAGTTTTGCAAAATCTTTCAAAAATGGAATATTTAGATTTGAAGGTCGAGTTGTTATAGAATTTTGATAAAATTGGTATGGTTGTACTCGTATCAGAATGGGTATTCGGATTTCCTGAAAATTCTGTCAGGTTCCGAGATGCGGGCCCCACGTTGACTTTGGTTGACTTTTTAAAATGTGAAATTCTAAGTCGATGTTTTAGTATTCTGAATTACTTCCGATGAATTTTAATGAAGTTATACAATTAATTTGGATATATTTGAGTTGTCCGGAGGTTAATTCAAGTAAAAAGGCAATTTTAGAATATCGGCCTATTTCAAAAAAGTAAGTATCTTGCCTAACCTTGAGTGGGGGAATTACCCCTTAGGCATTGAGTCTTATGTGGATATTGTGTGATTGGAAGCCATGTACGTGAGGTAGCGAGTACTTACTCAGGTTTATATATGCAAATTTTATTGGTTTAAAGTCTTAGGTATTTTTATTTATTAAATAGGATAATTGTTGGCATTTAGTAAGTCCTTGAATTGTCATGCCTCATTCCATGTCTGTCGAGTCTCTATTTTATATGATAATTTGGTGTGATTGTCACTTGAATTTTTATGTGAATTTCGTGTGTTTGTTTATTTGATATTTTCTTGGAATTAAAATTTATTATGGATTCCTTATCTGTAAATAATTATTAAATAAGTTTAAATTGAGGCGTGAATATATTTATAAAAAAAATTGGATTTAAGAAGACGTTGTTCTTTGATAAATTAATTTTCAGTTCACGTTGTTGAAATTTGTATTGAGTTATAAAGGACGTAAATCATATTGAGGCAAAGTGTTAAATTGTGAAATATTATTCCGTTAAGTTGTTCACTCTCGAATATTTTTGTTATGATTTTGTGCACATTATGGTCGAGCCATGGGCTCCTTATTGAGAAAATTAATGTATTGCTGATTTCTGTGGCAAGTTATAATATTTCAGCACTTGATGTGC
Source organism: Nicotiana tomentosiformis (assembly GCF_000390325.3). Taxonomy (NCBI): domain Eukaryota; kingdom Viridiplantae; phylum Streptophyta; class Magnoliopsida; order Solanales; family Solanaceae; genus Nicotiana; species Nicotiana tomentosiformis. The sequence goes on along the minus strand of NC_090813.1, from coordinate 83,670,460 downwards.
AATTTGTGATATTGGCACGTGATATTGTTGAGAGGTTTGTTCGGGTGTTTGCACGAGGTTTCTGTCGTGCTATTGTAACTATTGATATATGCACATGAGGCATGACAAGGTGGGCTATATATGTGGGTTTGTGCATGTGGCGAGGCAATGTGGGAATATTATAATGCGCGTGCGGCGAGACAAGGCGGGCATTTACTTTATTATTGCGCACGTGGCGAGACAAGGAGGGCTATGTCGGGGATTGATTTGTGATGACTTATGATGGCCTGGGGGCATTGTTGTTGAAATTTATTTATGATTTGAGACTATGAGGCGGTATCTCTGGAGTGCCCTTTTGTTGATATTTCTCTATGGCTGCACTTGCCTTTGGTTATTTTGTTTCTCCGTAATATGTAAATTTCTGTGTTCTCTGTGATGTATTATTTGACTTAGTATTAAGTGTTTTGTATTTCTTGTAGTATTATGTTGGCTTTGGATTTTTCGTACGAGACTTTGAGGATTTGTATTTCTGGTTTGTACTTGTTCTTAATGATTGAGTTATTTTAAATAAAATAAATTACTATTATGTTTTAATTTAATAAGCTTTATATCCAAATCAATATCTTATCTGATGATTTATTTTAATTGAAATGTCATTTTCTTCACTCAAACTATTTCAAAAATAAACTCATTTCTTTGTTGAATTCTTACTTGGTTTAAAAATTGTAACCTTACTTTATTGAAAATAAATTGATCGTGCAGATTTTATGTATTGATGTATTTGGCACGAGAGTTGTCCGTGCGGTTGTGATAGAGATATGGGCACGAGGTTCCGTGAGAATATGTAAGGGGGCTGAGACCCATATTTTATGATTTTCATATAAGGATTATTTATTTGAAGAAATATATTCGGAGGGTATTTATTCGGAAGAATTATATGTGAAAGATTTATATTTGAAGGACTTGTTTAATTGGTTTCACTAGTGTTTCTTATTCGTCTGAGTAATAATTACGGTGTTCTTGATGCCTTGCTGTTTATATCACTAGTTGGTTATTGTTGCTATCATTGTTATTTGTTCCCTATTATTTTTGTTTGCTATATTGCACGAGTTATTTGACTAGTGAGTGTCTTGACTGTACCTCGTCATCATTCTACCGAGGTTAGTCTTTATAATGACCCAACCGATTATTTTGCTTTCTAGAACCCCGTCCCCCTAAATAAGACTCCACGTATGTACTTTTACTGTTTTACGACTTGCGGCAGTTGTTAGTTTGAGATTCGGAAGGGTGCGGGTTGAAATCGGGATAATTGGTTCCTTAAGTTGGCCTTAAAAGGCCAAGTTTGACTTCGGTCAACATTATGAGTAAACGGCCTCAAAATCGGGATTTAACAGTCCCAAAAGGTTCGTATGATGATTTCGGACTTGGGCGTATGCTCAGACCGAGTTTTGGATGACCTGGGAGCGTTTCAGCGCCTAATAGTGAAGGTTGGTTCTTTGAAAGTTTAGAAGTTCTTTAAATTTGATTTGGAGCGGGTTTTGGTGATATCGAGGTCCAAATGGAATTCCAAGACCAGGAATTGTTCCGTAATGTCATTTAAGACTTGCATTCAAAATTTGGCATCAATCCGGGTAGTTTAAGTATGTTTCGGTGCATTTGGAGTAAATTGAAGAACTTGAAGTTTATAAGTTTGATCTAATGAGTTTTGGGGTGCGATTCTTAGTTTTAATGTTGTTTCTGGAATTCCGAGAGTTCGAGCGAGTCCGTTTTATGATTTTAAACTTGCTAGTATGTTCGGACGGGGCCCCGAGTGCCAATCGAACGAGGCTCGAGCCAAGTTGAGAGCTTAAATCCACCACCGAAGCTCCCGGATCTGCCATAATCGCACATGCGCTTGACCAGCCGCAGGTGTGGGCTTGCATATGCGAAACACTAGCCGCAGAAGCAAAATATTGAGGGCAACCCCGGAACCACAAATGCGGAAGATTGGGCGCACCTGCGTGACCGCAGGTGCGGCTAGGCTCGCAGAAGCTGCCCCTTCTATCCGTAGATGCGGAGTAAGGCCAGGTGAGGAAAATCCGCACCTGCGAGGCAATTGCCACAGGTGCGAGACCGTAGATGCGGCCAAGGCACCGCAGGTGCGAAAATTGCTGGGCAGTGAGGGTTCATTTAATATGGGACTTAGGCCATTTTTATCACATATTTCCTTCACTCTTGGGCAGTTTGAGAGCTTTTAAGGAGGGGATTTCACCTAGAAATTGGAGGTAAGTGATTTTTACCAATCTTGAGTTAAATACATAGATTAAGGGTAGCTAATAACATGTAAATTAGTGAAAAATCATGGGTTTAAGTGAAAACCTAGGTTTTTGATAAAATGAGATTTAACCATGAAAATGGTTATGGAACTTAGTGAAAATCATATATTTATGTTCCTAAGTGTAACGACCTTGCCGGTCGTTTTGAGAGTAATAGCCCCGATCCCCTGTTTACTATTTTTCCCGTACCTTTTTCTGCTTATTTGACTTGTCGGGAGGTCTTGTTTTTGGTTTCGGAGTATCTTGGGAAGAAAGATAGTTCTATGCGGATGTGTATCAATTACCGCCAGTTGAAAAAAGTCACAGTGAAGAACATGTATCCATTGCCTCGTATTGATGACTTATTTGATCAGTTACAGAGTGCCAAAGTGTTTTCCAAGAATGACTTACGTTCAGGCTATCATCAGTTAAAGATTCGGGAGCCAGATATCCCGAAGACTGCCTTCAGGACTCGGTATGGTCACTACGAGTTCGTTGTGATGTCATTTGGGCTGACCAACGCCCCAACAACTTTTATGCACATGATGCACAGTGTGTTCCAGCCTTATCTTGACTCATTCGTCATTGTGTTTATTGACGACATTCTAGTGTACTCCCGGACTCGGGAGGATCATGAGTAGCACCTGATGACTGTGCTTCAGACCCTGAGAGAAAAGAGGTTATATGCAAAACTTTCAAAGTGTGAGTTCTAGGTAGGCTCAATGGCATTCTTGGGGCATGTAGTATCGAGTGATGAGATCCACGTAGATCCTAAGAAGGTGGAAGAAGTGCAGAGTTGGCCTAGACCGTCATCAGCTACGGAGATCCGAAGTTTTCTTGGTTTGGCGGGGTATTACTGTCATTTTGTAGAGGGGTTCTCATTTATTGCAGCACCTATGACCAGGCTGACCCAGAAGGGTGCTCCGTTCAGGTGGACAGAAGAGTGTGAGGAGAGCTTTCAGAAGCTCAAGACAACTTTGACTACAGGCCCAGTATTGGTATTGCCTACAGGTTCGGGGTCCTACATTGTATATTGTGATGCGTCGCGGATTGGTCTTGGCACGGTGTTGATGCAGGATAGTAGGATGATTGCCTACGCATCCAGACAGCTGAAGGTGCATGAGAAGAACTATCCTGTCCACGACCTTGAGTTAGCAGCTATTGATCATGCCCTGAAGATTTGGCGCCACTATTTGTACGGTGTTCCTTATGAGAATTACACTGATCATCGGAGTTTGCAGCATCTGTTCAAGCAAAAGGATCTTAATTTGCGTTAGCGGAGGTGGTTGGAGCTGCTTAAGGATTATGATATCATCATTTTGTACCACCCGGAGAAGGCCAATGTGGTGGCCGATGCTTTGAGTCATCGGGCGGAGAGTTTGGGGAGTTTAGCATACCTTCCAACAGCAGAGAGACCTTTATCCAGGTGTGACCCTTGGATCGCAGAAGCGGACGCTGAATTTTGAGTGGAATCCGCACCTGGGTTAGGAATTCCGCAGGTGCGGTGACGCATGTGCGAAGGCAGGTCCGCAGATGCAGTTTAACTGGCAGAAAATGGGGAAAATCGAGGGTTTGATTCATTTCTTCATTTTTGGACTTAGGAGCTCGGGAATTGGCGATTGTTTGAGGGATTTTCAAAGAGAGCTTTGGGGTAACGATTTCCAACTTGCTTTTGGTTGTATTTCATTAATCTATAGCTGTTTTCTTCATTAAATTTTGGGTTTGGATTGAAAATTTAGGAAAAATGGGAAGAGGTTCTTCAACTAAGAGTTTTGAGTTTTGATTGGGATTTAGACATCGGATTTGGATAATTTTGGTACGAGGGAACTCGTGAGTGAATGAATGTTCATATTTTGTGACTTTTACCCGATTCCGAGACGTGAGCCTAGGTCAATTTTTTAGGGCGAATTTCGGAATTTTTATTAAAATATTGATTTCATTAATTAGATGAGCCTATTATAGTTGTATTTATGATATGCAATTGTGTTTGGCTAGATTTGGGCCATCCGGAGTCAGATAATCGAGGAAAGGGCATTCTTACTGATTGATTGAGCTTGGTTCGAGGTAAGTGGCTTGCCTAACCTTGTGTGGGGGAAATCCCCTTAGGATTTGGTACTGTTGTCATATGTGGGCGTCGTGTATGTGAGGTGACGAGTACGTACATGGGCTATTTGTTGAAAAAACACGAATTATTTTACTGAATAGCAACCTGTTTTTCCTTTAATTTGAGTTATACCGTTTAAATGAATATTAGTCTGTTTTCATTCTTCATTGAGCTATTCCAACATGCGTAGTTATCCTGTTTAGTCTAATATCGCATGTCTACGTGCTTTAACTACTTATTTGAACTCTGTGAAGCATGCCTAGTTGATTTCCTATTTTTCCTTATTCTTTATCAGTCTTAACTGTAAAATTCTTGTTGTTAACTATGGTATTTATCGGTTGAGCTGTACATTTACTTTTGAGACTACGAGGCAGTACCTCAGGAGTTCTCCCTGCATATTTACTTTTGAGACTACGAGGCGGTTCCTCGGGAGTTCTCCCTGCATATTTACTTTTGAGACTACAAGGCGGTTCCTCGGGAGTTCTCCTTGCACATTTACTTTTGAGACTACGAGGCGGTACCTCAGGAGTTCTCCCTGTATATTTATTTTGGGACTACGAGACGGTATCTCGGGAGATCCCCTGCTGTTTACCCATGTGTGTTGTAATGTTGCCTCGCTGTATTTCCTTTTGTTAAATTCTAATCTCTTATTACACTGTATATTCTCCTGCTTTACTTATTATATACCAGTGGGCCTGACCTGACCTCGTCACTACTCGACCGAGGTTAGGCTTGGTACTTACTGGGTACCGTTGTGGTGTACTCATGCTACTCTTCTACACATGTTTTTGTGTGCAGATCCAGGTACTACTTATTAGCCCCGCTATTAGCTGAGAGTGCTTGCTGTTGTACGGAGACTTTGAGGTACATCTGCCGCATCCGCAGATCTCGGAGTCCCCCTCTATTCTCTCCTATGTCATTTACCTTCTGTACTTCTTTTGTTAGACTCTGGTGTATAGAGATACTAGTTTTCTTATATAGTTTGTGACTTACGATATTCTGGGTTTTGGGAAGACTGTGTATTATAGAGTATTGGTTATTGTACATGCCGAGTGGCATTGTTATTCAGTTATCCACTGCTGTTAGTTGCCAAGTTTTACTTTCGTTTTTGTTATATTTCCGTAATTTGTTAGGCTTACCTAGTCATAGAGACTAGGTGCCATCACGGCACTATACATAGGGAGTTTGGGCGGTGACACTAAGGGTATGGGTAATGACTTTCTTCGAAAATTTTTGGAATCCGGGCACGTGGGTTTGGGGGTGAATTTTAGGAATCTTGCATTTAGAGTTGGATAATCGCTTTAATAGTTGGGATATGAACTTTTGAGCATAAATTGATTAATTTACATAATATTTGACTAGTTTTGAGTCGTTCGACACCGAATTTGGAGGTTTGAGCACGACCTTGGACCGGAAAGTAGGCCTTGAGACGAGGTAAGTCTCTTTTCTAACCTTTTAAGAGGGAATTAACCTCATAGGTGAACTTAATCAATATGTACTTCTATTTGTGGGGTGGCTACCTACGCACGATGTGACGAGAGTCTGTGCGTAGCTACTATTCATGCTTATATCCGGGTATATTTAGGCTTACACCATGCTTTGTTGATACCGTTGCTTGTTTATGCTTACTAGTTGTTGGATTAAAGTGGAAGTTGAGGGTTTGAATATTTAAATATCCAAGTTTAATTTCTTATTTTTAGAAAGGAATTGAGAAATACTACGATGAATTGAGAAATTATATGTTCAACCGCTTCGCAAATATATTCCACGAGCGGGGTAAACTTCCACTACTCTCATAGGAGCGGGCCATTCACCTCGGCAAGATTTATTAATATATTATATGGTTCGGGCCATTTGACCCTCGGTATTGCACAGTTTATTATTATGTATATTTGGATCGGGTCATACGTCCTCGGCATAACTCGTGCGTAGTGATACCGACATCCCTTTTATTATTTAATAATGTTTCACAGACTCGAAAAGTGAAAGGAATAAATGAGAGAAATGGTTTGATTCTTACTTGAAAGAAGGACTTGCTTACTTACTTCTTGTTTTGAGTGTTGTTATCATTGTATATTTACATGCTTAATTAGAACTTGAAATTATTATGTTTTTGGCCCTTAGTAAGTGTCGAAGTCGACCCCTCATCACTACTTCTTTGAGGTTAGACTAGATACTTGATTGGGTACATGATGTTTATGTACTCACGCTACACTTCTGCACTGATGTGGAGGATCTCAGGCAGGTGCATCTGGTTACCAGTCCGGCGCACACGCTTGACTTCTAGCTAGAGACTACACGGTGAGCTGCCATTCCGAGCCGTTCAGCAGCAGCCGAGGTCTCTCTTTTGGATTTATATTTTTATCTATTTCCTTGAGTTAGTAGACTAGTATTCTTTTATATATTCTGCTACTAGCCCACACACTTGTGACACCAGGTCCTGGCACACACTAGTAGACTTATGATTTTGGATTTATTGTCACGACTTCGATTTGCTCTCAGCTGCTTTTGTTTAATTACTTTACAGCAGTAAATTTCAAAAACTTTTATCAATGAGGAAAGCTATTCACTTTGCAAACATATTTAAAGTGGAAACTACTAGATTTATCAGTGTTGGCTTGCCTAACAATGGTGTTGGGCGCCATCACGGCCTATGATGAAAGTGAATTGTGACAGTCTTGATACTTACTGGATACCGACAGTGGTGTACTCATACTACACTTCTCCATATTTTTGTGCAAAGCCAAGTAAATTGGAGCCAGTTGATCGCTAGCTAGCTGTAAAAAAAAAAAAAAAAAAAAACCTGTTGCTGCGTTCGCAGGCTATAGAGTCACCTTCTGATATTGTTCTCGCACTGTTTTATCTCTACTTCAAAATAATTGTATTTATAGGCTTTCTAGTAACTCAGTAGAGCTTATGACTTATACTACCGGTTTGGGAATTGTAAGTATTGTATACAGATTTCTACTTCGCATTTGTCAGTCGTTAATTAATATTGTTATTACTTGAGTAAATGTTAGGCTTACCTAGTCCCTAAGACTAGGTTCCATCACGACATCCTACAGAGGGAGATTTGGGTAGTGACATTTAAATACAACTACAACATCACATAACTTAAATACAATTCTATAAATTTTACACAATATATCTTTTGTATATATTTTGTATATGATTTGTATATATTTTGTATGTGGTGTTTTCCTTCCTCTCGAAAATTTCAATCAAAAGTTCACTACAAGAAAATCATGTACTACATGGGGATTTTACTGGGGATTATATAGGAAACTCCACAGGAAACTTAGTTTCTTGCAATCAAAAGTTCTTTCACTACAAGAAAAATTTCGATGAAAAAGCCTTTGTAGGTAATTATTACCGGCGAAATTCTAAAATCCCCAGGTATGTTACCTGCGAATTTTGAATCCGCATGTATATTACCTGGAGATTAAATTCACATGTAAATTACTTGTGAATTTTTTCATAGAAAATTCTAAATATTCGCATAAAAATTTTGGTAAAAAATTAATAAAATTAGGAGTTTTCTTGCGGATTTTGATAGGGAAATAGCTGTAAGTAAATCCCCATGAAGTCATGAAAATTCTCAAGTGTGTGTCGAAAATTTTCTTTTATTCATTCAACGGAAAAAGTCCAAATATACCCGTGAACAATGTAAAATGATTCACATTTTCCCTCCGTTAATAGTTGGGGGCAAATATACCCTTCCTGTTACTAAAATGGGTCATATTTATGCTTATTTCAAATGAAAAATTTATTAAGTACTAATTATCACCAAGTTTTGCTACGTCCACTTTTATTTTATTTTAAAGTATTTTTTAATAATAGACCATCTTCTTCACCATCGAAAATTCACTTGGAAAAACCACTTCCCAAGCTCAATCACCATTTTTCAAAATTAAAAGTACTCCTCACACACTGCTGGTAATATAATTTATTTCACTATGTAAAATAATTCTCATCAAAACCCACCAATCTGTTTTCTTTCTCTTCATTTATCATCTCAAATTTCACCATTTTTATAACCAAATATATATTCCAACCAAAGAAAATCCAAACCGCTAATAATGGTAGATAGGAATTTAGCACTCATTCAACTGGTGTTTAACAGAAATTATAACTTTTTGGTTATGAAAATATTAGAATTTGGTCATCCAATTTAAACACTCTGCAACTAACCAAACCCACTATTCTGTTTTCTTTTTTCTTCATCTCAACATCTCAAAATCCACAATTTTCATAACCAAAGTTTCAGTTTAATAAAAAAATCTAATTTTAGGAGGGGAGGTACTTGCCCAGATGCTATGTCTCTAGGGGTGATTTTTTGTAACACGAAAACATGATTATTTTTCAGATTCGTGCAAATAGAAGAAATTATTTTTTTTAGATTCGGTTGATTTTTTTTACCGGGAAAGGAGAAATTTAGCAGTATAAGAGGTATTAAAGGGAGCGTTAAGAATTTAAGGCTATGCAGGAAGAAGTTTGGATTTGAACAGGAAGGAAAATAATGGGGAGACGAAGGATTTGAGCTAAGTTTTATCCATGTCAGTGGATAATAAGTACTTAATAATTTTTCGTTTGAAATAAGGATATATCTGACCCATTTTAGTAAATGGCAAGGGCATATTTCCCCCCAACTACTAACGAATGGCAAATGTGAAGCATTTTACATAGTTCAGGGCATATTTACATATTTGGATCTTTTCCGTTCATTCAATTCTAGTGGTCAAGATTCTGGGGCACTCATTTCTATTAGTTCAGGGCATACTTTCCGTATATACTATTTGGGCTAAGTTTTATCCATGTCAGTGGATAATCAGTCCTTAATAATTTTTCGTTTGATATAAGAGTATATCTGACCCATTTTAGTAAATGGCAAGGGCATATTTGCCCCCAATTACTAACGAACGGTAAATGTGAACTATTTTATATAGTTCTGGGAATATTTACATATTTGGATCTTTTCTGTTTATTCAACTCTACGCATATATACTTTCCGTATAAACCTCCTCAGGCCACCATGGTCAAGATTCTGGAGCACTCATTACTAATTAGTAGTTAGTATTTTTCTGAAAGTACATGTAACCCACAACCCCACCTCTGTAATATTCAGGTTCTTCTTAATTTAAATTCTTATTCTTTTTAAATTCTTATTTGTTAAATTTATTACATTAAACAAAGCCCATTATTGACACGCTCTGCGAGTATGCCCAGTTTATAAAGTGGACAAATTGGTAGCGATCTATCGGTTCAAGTGCTACAAAGGTAGATTTTGATTTAAGAAAAAAACTGGGCAACGAAGGATAAGGAAGGATATGTGGGAGGTGTCTTGTGGTGGTTAAGTTCCTAGAAGGCCAAGTGTGAGAAACAGAAGTCGAGTAGTTACTTAAAGAAGAGGGTTTGACCAAAGTGGGAGAGTGGCAAGGTAACATATGTATTACGGGGTAGGATAGCTACACGTCTTGAGGAAAGTTTAGAGTGATTTGGGATTCATGGTTGACAGTAGCTTCAAGCTAAGTGAGAGAGTCCCACCACCTACAGTTGGATTACATGGTCATCTATTTGTAAGATTTTTGGGTATCGGTATATTGATGGGTTGTTACGACTAAGGAAAGAGAACATCAGTGGTAATTTGAGCAAGCGATTTGAGGAATACGTGCTATAGTTAGCCTTATCGACTTATGCTCAAGCTTTGGGAAGACTCGGGATTTATGCTTCGTGTAGAGGCAAGTTACAAGGAAGATGATTCGGCCAGGTGCTTCTTTGAGAGGGTGCTCATGTGCTAGCAGAGCCTTGGAGTTGATTATATTTGGGACCAAGTCAGAGTGGGTGACTCTCAATAACAGTCCTAGTGGATTCAAAAGTTAAGGTGCGGTGCCTAAGGATTTCGAGTCCATTGTATGGCTGAATACCGAGTTTCTGCAGCGGATTATGATAAAGAAGCTTGGAGTGTTCCATGTTATCTTTGGTCTACGGGGTATCATGAGAGGAAAGGGGTGCATGTAACTTTGGATTAATAGAAGAATCATCAGAATGGGTATAGCAATTGAAGACGCGATTATGCGCACAATGAGGGTATGAAATGGTTCGTGGGATTTGAGACAACATGGTCTCGTTATTCAAGGACACTTAGGATGAGTGCGGATTGAGTTCGTTATATTGATAAATGAGCTGTTGTTATTTCTAAGGAAGATCCAGAGTAAATTAGGAAAAGTCGGGTTTGGTTAGCAATGGTTGAATTGGCATAATGATGGCAATGATCAACTCCTTCAGTGTGTTGGGTTATTCATGTGATTTGTGACGGTACGTGCAAGGATTGACGGCAGCCGTAATTGATTTTATTAGGGGGCATTCGAGCATTATGGCATGTTATGTGTAGATAGATCCCGGAAGAGTTATGGTAGTTTAGACCATTACTTGAGGTGGGTATTTTCTGCGGATATGAGAATTCAGTCACGTGTTGCAGTGGTCTTGTTGAAATGATTTAAGTAGAAGGTTTCTATATGATGAAATGGTTACCCTATTAGTGGTTCAGGAGTTATGATGAAATTCTTATACTCTTGCGCATTGGCATGATTAAGTGCAGTGATTGGAATGGGATTCGAAAGTTGAGGATTAAGGTTGCAGTTTGGTGTTGACAAGAATGTCAAGAGCTCGGATGAGTGGGAATGGATTCAGATGGTTAGAGTAAGCTAGTATTGTCTCTAGCGTCACCTGAGATCGGTGTCCTGTGTAAGAGGCTTTGAGTAGTGATTTCGGATTTTTGATTTGCTTTACAACAATTGTGGGGCCGGTGGTATAGAGGTGCAGACCTGTTATCTGGTGCGGAAGGTCGTGGGGGCACGTCCCACGGGGAGATTGTATAAGTGTGACATGTAGTTACTTGATTGATCAAAGATTGGAACCAAGTATGGAGATTGCGGTACTATTGTTCATGTGAGAATTTATGCTTGGAGGGCGCTCGGTTCTTTTGATTGTGGACTGTGGAGGTTTGTTCCGGATATGATGGCTGTTTTTGTGTGTTATGGGGAAAAAGGGTTATTATGAGCCCTTGAAAGATTATTAGACTAGTACGGTGCGATCCGAATCGGCTTAAGGTACGTGGATGGATCTAGATATGAATGTGGGCTCTATATCAGACCGGATGTGTTCATTTCAGCTTAGCGCTCCTTGTGGAGGAGTATTCGGACGTTGGATGTCATTTCGTCATCGGCTATTTCAGGTAATACTATATTGTGCCGTGTGAGTTGTGAGACGGCTTGGTAAATTTCTTATGTGTTGAGGTTCCGCATAGCGATGGGTTAAGTGAGCAGGATGGCTGTAAAGGTGTTATGAACCTTCCTCAGAAAATGGAAAACAAAACACACGAAAATAGATATAGGGGATTGTACTCAACATCACACTGTTGCGGCGTGCAACCCGATCCAAACAACATACCTATAGCGGCATGACACCTGATCCGCACCAAAGAATCTATAAGGAAATACTTACCGAGCTAGAATGCTTATTACTACAAAATGTCCGAATATCGGACACAAGCACGCTAAGTGCATAATACCATCCTAGGGGAGACAAATAACGCCATACGCTACAAAACTCAAGCACAACTAAGGTGCGATATATGTTGAGTAGTCCCTTCCAGAGATTCATTTTCTCTATGTATCACATTCGAGTTGGTAGCTT